>NC_092565.1:903798-913798 GCF_037975245.1 Apostichopus japonicus
GATAGGTTTCGGTAGACCCCCTCGACTTGCAAGCCTGCTTAGACTCCTTGGTCCGTGTTTCAAGACGGGTCGAATGAGGAGGCCTCGCTCACGCCCGACAGACCCTCCGCTTCGGCCGAAGCCGCGGCGAGACCGGACCCTCCGGATCCCGCCGGCCACGCGACAGCAAGCTGTGCACGCGACCGACGGAGACGCCGGTGGCCCGGACCCCGCTGCCTGAACCCCCGGGGGGGCAGGCCGTCACGCAGAGTCCTCGACAGAGAGCGCAGTGAGCAACCGTGACGGGCGGCGTAAGACGGCGAGGGCCGAAGCCCCCGCACGCCGCAGCCTCGCCCGCCCCTCTGCTCCGCTCTTCGGTCGGTCGCCGGGAAGGGCGCCGAACGGTAGAAGTGCGACGCGGACCGGACGGCGAAGCGCCGCGGGTCGGTCCCGAGGGATCCGAACCCGCACACGCTGCCGCGCCGACCGCGCCTGAATCAACCGGACGCCCCATGTAGCATGCGGCACTCATCCGTTTACTTCTTGGCAGTTTCACGCAATGTTGAACCCTCTCTTCAAAGTTCTTTTCAACGTTCCCTCACGGTACTTGTTGACTATCGGTCTCGTGCATAGTATTGAGCCTTGGATGGAGTTCACCACCCCTCTTTGGGCTGCATTCTAAAACAACCCGACTCTTGGAAAGCTTTCCCTCCGGCCTTCGAGTCCGCCCTACGGGCCTTACACCCGCTGCGGGTAAGCTGCAGCCCCGATCACAGTGGACTGCGGCCGGACTCTGTCGACCGGAGTTCAGTTTCCTTACGCCACAGGTCCCTCGCACCGCAAACGGGCGCGGGGATTCGGCGATGGGCTCTTCCTGCTTCGCTCGCCGCTACTGAAGGAATCCTTGTTAGTTTCTTTTCTCTCCGCTTAGTGATATGCTTAAATCCAGCGGGTAATCTCATCCGATCTGAGGTCTGGAATCGTGAAAGACACGTGGAACGTGATCGGAGTCATAGCGGCGACCCGGGGTCTCTCCTTCCCCGGCGCTCCCCGAAGAATCGGGTCGCCGGCGGGAAAGGGTGGCCTACCATGCGCCTGCGAGAACGCAGACGGGAGGACGAGAGACCCCGCGATTGGGTCGACCGGCTCTGCCCGGCAGAGGCTCCTCGACCGTTCCGGGGGGTCGGACGCTGGACCGCACCACGGGCGCATACGTCTACACCCCGATGGCACGTCGCACGACCGACGAACCCCCGGTTACCGATCGAGCCTGCTCGCCGAGTTTCACCGGCGCCGACATCACAGAACTCCATCTGACACTGACCCGACGCAGCCGGCCGTCGAAGGGACGGCTGCGGCCGGGCGCTCCTCCGGCGCGCGAACACGCCGACTCTGTGAGTGATTGTCTTCAGACGCTCAGACGGACGTGGCTCGAGGAGCAGAGCATCCCCGAGCCGCCATTTGCGTTCGAATAAGTCGATGATCAGTGAGTTCTGCAATTCACATGAATTCTCGCATCTAACTGCGTTCTTCATCGACGCACGAGCCGAGTGATCCACCACCAAGAATTGTCATTTGCCACTGGAAGACTCCCGCGTTCGCAAACTCTCCTCAGAGCCGAGGGAAGAAGTGGAACGGAAGGAGAAAGGACACGGGGACTCTGTGCCTTCTTTGCTTGTGACTGGAAAGAAATATCCTCCGTCGAGCCGAGGGGGGAAGCGGGCTCCCTCCTTCCCCCCACCGCCGCGAGGGCGGGTCGCGCGAGTCAGACTCGCCGACTGGGGGGAAATCGGGCGACACCGGTGCCCCTTCTCTGCCCTGCGGAGAATGCCTCGAGGAGCGCCGCGCCGCGGACGGCGACGGCGTCTCCACCCTTGCGGGACTTCTCCCTCGAAGCTACCGGGAGTGCGAGACTCCGTGAGACAGACGACGAGAGAAGAACCGGGTACTCCCCGGGCTGGTCTGTGTGTGACACGCCCGTCTCCTTTTTGTCGGAGAGAGCGAAGGCGAAGCGCGGGGTCTGACCTCGACCGTGGAACGGGGAAGGAGGCGGTGAAAACCCCGCTCGAGTCCCCCCGGCTTTTCCAATTTGCTCTCTCCGCGTGTCTCTCTGTGACGGCTTTTCCGACATTCCCCCTTTGTTCCCTCTCCGATCACGGAGGGGAAGGGTTCTGTTAATGATCCTTCCGCAGGTTCACCTACGGAAACCTTGTTACGACTTTTACTTCCTCTAAATGATCAAGTTTGACCGTCTTCTCGTCGCGCCTCGACAACCGGCCGAAGCCGGGGGTGCCAGACGGTCGATCCGATGGCCTCACTAAGTCATTCGATCGGTAGTAGCGACGGGCGGTGTGTACAAAGGGCAGGGACGTAATCAATGCGAGCTGATGACTCGCGTTTACTTGGAATTCCTCGTTCAAGGGACACAATTACAAGTCCCTGTCCCCAGCACGGAGAAGTCTCAGCGGATTACCCGGACCTTTCGGCCGAGGGCAAATGTACCCGCTGCTTGCGCCAGTGTAGCGCGCGTGCGGCCCCGGACATCTAAGGGCATCACAGACCTGTTATTGCTCCATCTCGTATGGCTGAAAGCCATTTGTCCCTCTAAGAAGTTCGCGGCTCACCACGACGGGTGGCCGGACTATTTAGCAAGCAAGAGTCTCGTTCGTTATCGGAATTAACCAGACAAATCACTCCACCAACTAAGAACGGCCATGCACCACCATCCACAAAATCAAGAAAGAGCTCTCAATCTGTCAATCCTCACTGTGTCCGGGCCGGGTAGGTTTCCCCGTGTTGAGTCAAATTAAGCCGCAGGCTCCACTCCTGGTGGTGCCCTTCCGTCAATTCCTTTAAGTTTCAGCTTTGCAACCATACTTCCCCCGGAACCCAAAGACTTTGGTTTTCCGGAGAGTTGCCCGCCGCGTCATGGGAGGAACGCCGGCGAATTACGAGTCGGTATCGTTTATGGTCGGAACTAGGGCGGTATCTGATCGCCTTCGATCCTCCGACTTTCGTTCTTGATCAATGAAGACATTCTTGGCAAATGCTTTCGCTGTCGGGCGTCTTGCGACGATCCAAGAATTTCACCTCTCACGCCGCAATACGAATGCCCCCGGCAGTCCCTCTTGATCATTACCTCAGGATCTCAAGACCAACGAAATAGAACCGAGGTCCTCTTCCACTATTCCATGCTGAGCTGTTCGGGCACTTTGGCCTGCTTTGAACACTTCAATTTTCTCAAAGTAAACGTTCCAGTCTCGCACGGCACTCAGTTAAGAGCACCGCACGACCAACCGAATCACTGGCCGGGAAAAATCTCCCACGACTCCCGTTTGACGGGGAGAAGGGGAACGGGCAGTGCACGCCTCACGGCGGACCGCCCGCCCCGGCCAGAAATCCGACTACGAGCTTTTTAACTGCAGCAAATTTAATATACGCTGCTGGAGCTGGAATTACCGCGGCTGCTGGCACCAGACTTGCCCTCCAGTAGATCCTCGTTAAAGGATTTAAAGTGTACTCATTCCGATCACAGGGCCTCCGAAGAGGCCTGTATCGTTATTTTTTGTCACTACCTCCCCGTGTCAGGAGTGGGTAATTTGCGTGCCTGCTGCCTTCCTTGGATGTGGTAGCCGTTTCTCAGGCTCCCTCTCCGGAATCGAACCCTGATTCTCCGTTACCCGTCACAACCATGATAAGCGCATAACTTACCATCGAAAGTTGATAGAGCAGACTTTTGAAGGGAGCGTCGCCGGTGCAAGACCGTGCGATCGGCATGATTATCTAGAGTTCACCAGCGGAGACCGGACCCCGAAAGGACCGGGCTGGCCTTGTTCCTAATAAGAGCACGCTTCCCCCGAAGGGTCGGCGCTTTGTTGCATGTATTAGCTCTAGAATTACCACAGTTATCCATGGTATAAGACTTTCTCCAATAAACCATAACTGATCTAATGAGCCATCTGCAGTTTCTCTTGTATGTTCAGGATTGTACTTAGACGTGCATGGCTTAATCTTTGAGACAAGCATATGACTACTGGCAGGATCAACCAGGTAACGGTCGACAGAACCGGGCTGGGCCCGTTCGCCGTCCGGGAGTCGCTCTCGCACTCCCCTCTCTCTCTCTCTGAATTCTCAATTGTCGATGCCGTGCTATTACGGTACAGTGATCGAAGAACCGCCCGAAGGGATTCTCGAGGTGTGTATCTCTACCCGAGTCGACTGGGTCGTCTCGAGAGGAGTCGCAGTGGTCCCGCCTCGGAGACGGGACCGGTTCGAAGCGACGCGGGAGGGCGACGGCTCGTCCACTGGAACAGGGGAGAGCAATCGCACGCCTCGAGCGTGCATTCGTTGCTTGGATGAAAAAGCCCGTACCGAGCGCCGAGTGCAACACATGGTCGCAGCAACGGCAGCATGCCCGAACGGGTCCCGTGGAGAAAGCTCGATATCTGACGACACCGAGGTCCTGCTCTTTCTCCACCGGGGGTTCTGCGGATGAAAAGGCTCAATATCTGAACGTCGATATATACGTGTGCACGGAGGGACACCTCTGCTCACGGGGCGAGTGGGTGAAAACCCCCGCTCTGAGCGCCGAGTTGCAACACATGGTCGCGATGAAACGACGGCTGACCCTACCGAAAGGGCCCGCTGGAGTCCAACCATGACACGTATACACACACGACAGACATTAAAAGCCTTCTCGAGTCTTGGATCGACTCTACTACCCCCCTCATATATAGAATCCGATTCACTCTGCCCGCTCGTTCTGACCATTGGATCACACACTTAAGCCAATACCCGCTACACTTAAGAGATCTCGAAATCTCGAACGAGACCCAGATTCTCTGCGGGTGAGTCGGGCGGCCTGCCGTCGCCGTCGGCTTGCCGTTTGCCTTTCGCCTGGTCGCATGGCACTCGTGCCATCGACCACGCAACGCGAGAGGCCTTCTCCCTTCTCCTTTCTCTCTCATCTCTACTCTCTCTCTTCTCCACCGGGGGTTCTGCGGATGAAAAAGCTCAATATCTGGGATTGTATATATACATATGCACGAAAGAACCTTCTACTCACGGGGCGAGTGGGTGAAAACCCCCGCACCGAGCGCCGAGTTGCAACACATGGTCGCGATGAAACGACGGCTGACCCTACCGAGAAGGCCAGCAAGGGTCTGACGTGCAAAAACATATTTACGCACCACAGGCAAGGAGCCTTTTCGAGTCTCGGGTGGACTCCCGTCCGCGAAAGCTTCATATCTGAACGTCGATATATACGTGTGCACGGAGGGACACCTCTGCTCACGGGGCGAGTGGGTGAAAACCCCCGCTCTGAGCGCCGAGTTGCAACACATGGTCGCGATGAAACGACGGCTGACCCTACCGAAAGGGCCCGCTGGAGTCCAACCATGACACGCATACACACACGACAGACATTAAAAGCCTTCTCGAGTCTTGGATCGACTCTACTACCCCCCTCATATATAGAATCCGATTCACTCTGCCCGCTCGTTCTGACCATTGGATCACACACTTAAGCCAATACCCGCTACACTAAAGAGATCTCAAAATCTCGGACGAGAGCCACACCTTGCGGATGCATCGGGCGGCCTGCCGTCGAGGTCGGCCGTCGCCCCGTCTCACAGACTCGTGCAACACGACGAGTCCCAGCCTACGCCTGTGTGCATCACCGTCGGCCTAAATCTCGGCCCTCGCCCGGTCGCATGACACTCGTGCCATCGACCGCACCATCGACCTTCTCACCCGGGAGCAACCCGTGTTTTCAGAGGAGTGCCGGGGTTGCTCCCGTGCCGGGTATGTCTTGTCCGGCGGCGCCCCGTCTCACAGACTCGTGCAACGACAACGGGTCCCATGCCTACGCATGTGTGCATCACCGTCGGCTAATTACTCGGCCCTCGCCCGGTCGCATGACACTCGTGCCGTCGATCACACCATCGACCTTCTCACATGGGAGCGACCCGTATTTTCAGAGGAGTGTCGGGGTTGCTCCCGTGCCGGATATATCTTGACGAAATCAAGGAGATATATGAGGAAACTTCTACAATTTGAAGATCGACCGGCGAGACAAGACACTCCCCTTAATATATAATCCGATTCACTCTGCCCACTCATTCTGACCATTGGGTCACACACTTAAGCCAATACCCGTTACACTAAAGTTGACCATGTTTTTTTTTTTTTGATATTATTATTATTATTTTTTTTTTGTCAACGTCCTCTGTAACGAAGTCAAAACTCTATGCATGTGTTCGCGTGTCGTTCTGCCGTCTCCGCCGGGCACATCCCAGCCAGCGCCCGATACATTTCAGTTGACAACGGTCACAACTCTATGCATGTGCTCGTGGGTCGTTCTGCCGTCAACGTCGGGAACACACAGGCCAGTACCCGCTACATTAAAATTGACAATGGTCACAACTCTATGCATGTGCTCGTGGGTCGTTCTACCGTCAACGTCGGGCGCACACAGGCCAGTACCCGATACATGCAAGTTGACAGTGGTCACAAACTCTATGCATGTGTTCGCGTGTCGTTCTGCCGTCTCCGCCGGGCACATCCCAGCCAGCGCCCGATACATTCAAGTTGACAACGGTCACAACTCTATGCATGTGCTCGTGGGTCGTTCTACCGTCAACGTCGGGCGCACACAGGCCAGTACCCGATACATGCAAGTTGACAATGGTCACAAACTCTATGCATGTGTTCGCGTGTCGTTCTGCCGTCTCCGCCGGGCACATCCCAGCCAGCGCCCGATACATTCAAGTTGACAACGGTCACAACTCTATGCATGTGTTCGCGTGTCGTTCTGCCGTCTCCGCCGGGCACATCCCAGCCAGCGCCCGATACATTAAAGTTGACAACGGTCACAACTCTATGCATGTGCTCGTGGGTCGTTCTACCGTCAACGTCGGGCGCACACAGGCCAGTACCCGATACATGCAAGTTGACAGTGGTCACAAACTCTATGCATGTGTTCGCGTGTCGTTCTGCCGTCTCCGCCGGGCACATCCCAGCCAGCGCCCGATACATTCAAGTTGACAACGGTCACAACTCTATGCATGTGTTCGCGTGTCGTTCTGCCGTCTCCGCCGGGCACATCCCAGCCAGCGCCCGATACATTCAAGTTGACAATGGTCACAACTCTATGCATGTGTTCGCGGGTCGTTCTACCGTCACCGTCGGGCACACTTGAGCCAGTACCCGCTTGACTTTTTTTTTTTTTTTTTAAGTCAACGTCTTCTTCAAGGAAGTCCAAATTCTATGCATGTGTTCGTGGGTCGTTCTGCCGTCTCCGTCGGGCACACACAGGCCAGCGCCCGATACATTCAAGTTGACAGTGGTCAAAACTCTATGCATGTGTTCGCGTGTCGTTCTGCCGTCTCCGCCGCGCACATCCTAGCCAGCGCCCGATACATTCAAGTTGACGATGGTCACAACACTATGCATGTGTTCGCGTGTCGTTCTGCCGTCTCCGCCGGGCGCATCCCAGCCAGCGCCCGATACATTCAAGTTGACAACGGTCACAACTCTATGCATGTGCTCGTGGGTCGTTCTACCGTCAACGTCGGGCGCACACAGGCCAGTACCCGATTCATGCAAGTTGACAACGGTCACAAACTCTATGCATGTGTTCGCGTGTCGTTCTGCCGTCTCCGCCGGGCACATCCCAGCCAGCGCCCGATACATTCAAGTTGACAACGGTCACAAACTCTATGCATGTGTTCGCGTGTCGTTCTGCCGTCTCCGCCGGGCACATCCCAGCCAGCGCCCGATACATTCAAGTTGACAATGGTCACAACTCTATGCATGTGTTCGCGGGTCGTTCTACCGTCACCGTCGGGCACACTTGAGCCAGTACCCGCTTGACTTTTTTTTTTTTTTTTTTATGTCAACGTCTTCTTCAAGGAAGTCCAAATTCTATGCATGTGTTCGTGGGTCGTTCTGCCGTCTCCGTCGGGCACACACAGGCCAGCGCCCGATACATTCAAGTTGACAATGGTCACAACTCTATGCATGTGTTCGCGGGTCGTTCTGCCGTCAACGTCGGGCACACACAGGCCAGTACCCGATACACGCAAGTTGACAATGGTCACAAACTCTATGCATGTGTTCGCGTGTCGTTCTGCCGTCTCCGCCGCGCACATCCTAGCCAGCGCCCGATACATTAAAGTTGACAGTGGTCAAAACTCTATGCATGTGTTCGCGTGTCGTTCTGCCGTCTCCGCCGCGCACATCCTAGCCAGCGCCCGATACATTCAAGTTGACGACGGTCACAACACTATGAATGTGTTCGCGTGTCGTTCTGCCGTCTCCGCCGGGCGCATCCCAGCCAGCGCCCGATACATTCAAGTTGACAACGGTCACAACTCTATGCATGTGCTCGCGGGTCGTTCTGCCGTCAACGTCGGGCGCACACAGGCCAGTACCCGATTCATGCAAGTTGACAACGGTCACAAACTCTATGCATGTGTTCGCGTGTCGTTCTGCCGTCTCCGCCGGGCACATCCCAGCCAGCGCCCGATACATTCAAGTTGACAACGGTCACAAACTCTATGCATGTGTTCGCGTGTCGTTCTGCCGTCTCCGCCGGGCACATCCCAGCCAGCGCCCGATACATTCAAGTTGACAATGGTCACAACTCTATGCATGTGTTCGCGGGTCGTTCTACCGTCACCGTCGGGCACACTTGAGCCAGTACCCGCTTGACTTTTTTTTTTTTTTTATGTCAACGTCTTCTTCAAGGAAGTCCAAATTCTATGCATGTGTTCGTGGGTCGTTCTGCCGTCTCCGTCGGGCACACAATCAAGCCAGCGCCCGATACATTCAAGTTGACGATGGTCACAACACTATGCATGTGTTCGCGGGTCGTTCTGCCGTCAACGTCGGGCACACACAGGCCAGTACCCGATACATTCAAGTTGACAACGGTCACAACTCTATGCATGTGCTCGTGGGTCGTTCTACCGTCAACGTCGGGCGCACACAGGCCAGTACCCGATTCATGCAAGTTGACAACGGTCACAAACTCTATGCATGTGTTCGCGTGTCGTTCTGCCGTCTCCGCCGGGCACATCCCAGCCAGCGCCCGATACATTCAAGTTGACAACGGTCACAAACTCTATGCATGTGTTCGCGTGTCGTTCTGCCGTCTCCGCCGGGCACATCCCAGCCAGCGCCCGATACATTCAAGTTGACAATGGTCACAACTCTATGCATGTGTTCGCGGGTCGTTCTACCGTCACCGTCGGGCACACTTGAGCCAGTACCCGCTTGACTTTTTTTTTTTTTTTTTTATGTCAACGTCTTCTTCAAGGAAGTCCAAATTCTATGCATGTGTTCGTGGGTCGTTCTGCCGTCTCCGTCGGGCACACAATCAAGCCAGCGCCCGATACATTCAAGTTGACAATGGTCACAACTCTATGCATGTGTTCGCGGGTCGTTCTGCCGTCAACGTCGGGCACACACAGGCCAGTACCCGATACACGCAAGTTGACAACGGTCACAAACTCTATGCATGTGCTCGTGGGTCGTTCTACCGTCAACGTCGGGCGCACACCACACACAGGCCAGTACCCGATACACGCAAGTTGACAATGGTCACAAACTCTATGCATGTGTTCGCGTGTCGTTCCTACCGTCTCCTTCGTGCACACTCAAGCCAGTACCCGATACATTCAAGTTGACAATGGTCACAAACTCTATGCATGTGTTCGTGTGTCGTTCTACCGTCGGGCAAACCTATGCCAATACCCGCTTGATTTTTTTTGTATTTATTTATTTTTTTTTTTTGTCAAGTCTTCTTTAACGACGTCACAACTCTATGCATGTGTCCGTGTGTCGTTCTGCCGTCTCCGTCGGGCACACACAGGCCGCTAGTACCCGATACATGCAAGTTGACAATCTTCACAAACTCTATGCATGTGTTCGTGTGTCGTTCTACACCGTCGGGCAAACCTATGCCAATACCCGCTCGATTTTTTGTATTTTTTTTTTTTTTTTTTGTCAAGTCTTCTTT
>NC_092565.1:918798-926298 GCF_037975245.1 Apostichopus japonicus
TTAAATCCAGCGGGTAATCTCATCCGATCTGAGGTCTGGAATCGTGAAAGACACGTGGAACGTGATCGGAGTCATAGCGGCGACCCGGGGTCTCTCCTTCCCCGGCGCTCCCCGAAGAATCGGGTCGCCGGCGGGAAAGGGTGGCCTACCATGCGCCTGCGAGAACGCAGACGGGAGGACGAGAGACCCCGCGATTGGGTCGACCGGCTCTGCCCGGCAGAGGCTCCTCGACCGTTCCGGGGGGTCGGACGCTGGACCGCACCACGGGCGCATACGTCTACACCCCGATGGCACGTCGCACGACCGACGAACCCCCGGTTACCGATCGAGCCTGCTCGCCGAGTTTCACCGGCGCCGACATCACAGAACTCCATCTGACACTGACCCGACGCAGCCGGCCCGTCGAAGGGACGGCTGCGGCCGGGCGCTCCTCCGGCGCGCGAACACGCCGACTCTGTGAGTGATTGTCTTCCAGACGCTCAGACGGACGTGGCTCGAGGAGCAGAGCATCCCCGAGCCGCCATTTGCGTTCGAATAAGTCGATGATCAGTGAGTTCTGCAATTCACATGAATTCTCGCATCTAACTGCGTTCTTCATCGACGCACGAGCCGAGTGATCCACCACCAAGAATTGTCATTTGCCACTGGAAGACTCCCGCGTTCGCAAACTCTCCTCAGAGCCGAGGGAAGAAGTGGAACGGAAGGAGAAAGGACACGGGGACTCTGTGCCTTCTTTGCTTGTGACTGGAAAGAAATATCCTCCGTCGAGCCGAGGGGGCAAGCGGGCTCCCTCCTTCCCCCCACCGCCGCGAGGGCGGGTCGCGCGAGTCAGACTCGCCGACTGGGGGGAAATCGGGCGACACCGGTGCCCCTTCTCTGCCCTGCGGAGAATGCCTCGAGGAGCGCCGCGCCGCGGACGGCGACGGCGTCTCCACCCTTGCGGGACTTCTCCCTCGAAGCTACCGGGAGTGCGAGACTCCGTGAGACAGACGACGAGAGAAGAACCGGGTACTCCCCGGCTGGTCTGTGTGTGACACGCCCGTCTCCTTTTTGTCGGAGAGAGCGAAGGCGAAGCGCGGGGTCTGACCTCGACCGTGGAACGGGGAAGGAGGCGGTGAAAACCCCGCTCGAGTCCCCCCGGCTTTTCCAATTTGCTCTCTCCGCGTGTCTCTCTGTGACGGCTTTTCCGACATTCCCCCTTTGTTCCCTCTCCGATCACGGAGGGGAAGGGTTCTGTTAATGATCCTTCCGCAGGTTCACCTACGGAAACCTTGTTACGACTTTTACTTCCTCTAAATGATCAAGTTTGACCGTCTTCTCGTCACGCCTCGACAACCGGCCGAAGCCGGGGGTGCCAGACGGTCGATCCGATGGCCTCACTAAGTCATTCGATCGGTAAGTAGCGACGGGCGGTGTGTACAAAGGGCAGGGACGTAATCAATGCGAGCTGATGACTCGCGTTTACTTGGAATTCCTCGTTCAAGGGACACAATTACAAGTCCCTGTCCCCCAGCACGGAGAAGTCTCAGCGGATTACCCGGACCTTTCGGCCGAGGGCAAATGTACCCGCTGCTTGCGCCAGTGTAGCGCGCGTGCGGCCCCGGACATCTAAGGGCATCACAGACCTGTTATTGCTCCATCTCGTATGGCTGAAAGCCATTTGTCCCTCTAAGAAGTTCGCGGCTCACCACGACGGGTGGCCGGACTATTTAGCAAGCAAGAGTCTCGTTCGTTATCGGAATTAACCAGACAAATCACTCCACCAACTAAGAACGGCCATGCACCACCATCCACAAAATCAAGAAAGAGCTCTCAATCTGTCAATCCTCACTGTGTCCGGGCCGGGTAGGTTTCCCCGTGTTGAGTCAAATTAAGCCGCAGGCTCCACTCCTGGTCTCTTCCGTCAATTCCTTTAAGTTTCAGCTTTGCAACCATACTTCCCCCGGAACCCAAAGACTTTGGTTTTCCGGAGAGTTGCCCGCCGCGTCATGGGAGGAACGCCGGCGAATTACGAGTCGGTATCGTTTATGGTCGGAACTAGGGCGGTATCTGATCGCCTTCGATCCTCCGACTTTCGTTCTTGATCAATGAAGACATTCTTGGCAAATGCTTTCGCTGTCGGGCGTCTTGCGACGATCCAAGAATTTCACCTCTCACGCCGCAATACGAATGCCCCCGGCAGTCCCTCTTGATCATTACCTCAGGATCTCAAGACCAACGAAATAGAACCGAGGTCCTCTTCCACTATTCCATGCTGAGCTGTTCGGGCACTTTGGCCTGCTTTGAACACTTCAATTTTCTCAAAGTAAACGTTCCAGTCTCGCACGGCACTCAGTTAAGAGCACCGCACGACCAACCGAATCACTGGCCGGGAAAAATCTCCCACGACTCCCGTTTGACGGGGAGAAGGGGAACGGGCAGTGCACGCCTCACGGCGGACCGCCCGCCCCGGCCAGAAATCCGACTACGAGCTTTTTAACTGCAGCAAATTTAATATACGCTGCTGGAGCTGGAATTACCGCGGCTGCTGGCACCAGACTTGCCCTCCAGTAGATCCTCGTTAAAGGATTTAAAGTGTACTCATTCCGATCACAGGGCCTCCGAAGAGGCCTGTATCGTTATTTTTTGTCACTACCTCCCCGTGTCAGGAGTGGGTAATTTGCGTGCCTGCTGCCTTCCTTGGATGTGGTAGCCGTTTCTCAGGCTCCCTCTCCGGAATCGAACCCTGATTCTCCGTTACCCGTCACAACCATGATAAGCGCATAACTTACCATCGAAAGTTGATAGAGCAGACTTTTGAAGGGAGCGTCGCCGGTGCAAGACCGTGCGATCGGCATGATTATCTAGAGTTCACCAGCGGAGACCGGACCCCGAAAGGACCGGGCTGGCCTTGTTCCTAATAAGAGCACGCTTCCCCCGAAGGGTCGGCGCTTTGTTGCATGTATTAGCTCTAGAATTACCACAGTTATCCATGGTATAAGACTTTCTCCAATAAACCATAACTGATCTAATGAGCCATCTGCAGTTTCTCTTGTATGTTCAGGATTGTACTTAGACGTGCATGGCTTAATCTTTGAGACAAGCATATGACTACTGGCAGGATCAACCAGGTAACGGTCGACAGAACCGGGCTGGGCCCGTTCGCCGTCCGGGAGTCGCTCTCGCACTCCCCTCTCTCTCTCTCTGAATTCTCAATTGTCGATGCCGTGCTATTACGGTACAGTGATCGAAGAACCGCCCGAAGGGATTCTCGAGGTGTGTATCTCTACCCGAGTCGACTGGGTCGTCTCGAGAGGAGTCGCAGTGGTCCCGCCTCGGAGACGGGACCGGTTCGAAGCGACGCGGGAGGGCGACGGCTCGTCCACTGGAACAGGGGAGAGCAATCGCACGCCTCGAGCGTGCATTCGTTGCTTGGATGAAAAAGCCCGTACCGAGCGCCGAGTGCAACACATGGTCGCAGCAACGGCAGCATGCCCGAACGGGTCCCGTGGAGAAAGCTCGATATCTGACGACACCGAGGTCCTGCTCTTTCTCCACCGGGGGTTCTGCGGATGAAAAGGCTCAATATCTGAACGTCGATATATACGTGTGCACGGAGGGACACCTCTGCTCACGGGGCGAGTGGGTGAAAACCCCCGCTCTGAGCGCCGAGTTGCAACACATGGTCGCGATGAAACGACGGCTGACCCTACCGAAAGGGCCCGCTGGAGTCCAACCATGACACGTATACACACACGACAGACATTAAAAGCCTTCTCGAGTCTTGGATCGACTCTACTACCCCCCTCATATATAGAATCCGATTCACTCTGCCCGCTCGTTCTGACCATTGGATCACACACATAAGCCAATACCCGCTACACTTAAGAGATCTCGAAATCTCGAACGAGACCCAGATTCTCTGCGGGTGAGTCGGGCGGCCTGCCGTCGCCGTCGGCTTGCCGTTTGCCTTTCGCCTGGTCGCATGGCACTCGTGCCATCGACCACGCAACGCGAGAGGCCTTCTCCCTTCTCCTTTCTCTCTCATCTCTACTCTCTCTCTTCTCCACCGGGGGTTCTGCGGATGAAAAAGCTCAATATCTGGGATTGTATATATACATATGCACGAAAGAACCTTCTACTCACGGGGCGAGTGGGTGAAAACCCCCGCACCGAGCGCCGAGTTGCAACACATGGTCGCGATGAAACGACGGCTGACCCTACCGAGAAGGCCAGCAAGGGTCTGACGTGCAAAAACATATTTACGCACCACAGGCAAGGAGCCTTTTCGAGTCTCGGGTGGACTCCCGTCCGCGAAAGCTTCATATCTGAACGTCGATATATACGTGTGCACGGAGGGACACCTCTGCTCACGGGGCGAGTGGGTGAAAACCCCCGCTCTGAGCGCCGAGTTGCAACACATGGTCGCGATGAAACGACGGCTGACCCTACCGAAAGGGCCCGCTGGAGTCCAACCATGACACGCATACACACACGACAGACATTAAAAGCCTTCTCGAGTCTTGGATCGACTCTACTACCCCCCTCATATATAGAATCCGATTCACTCTGCCCGCTCGTTCTGACCATTGGATCACACACTTAAGCCAATACCCGCTACACTAAAGAGATCTCAAAATCTCGGACGAGAGCCACACCTTGCGGATGCATCGGGCGGCCTGCCGTCGAGGTCGGCCGTCGCCCCGTCTCACAGACTCGTGCAACACGACGAGTCCCAGCCTACGCCTGTGTGCATCACCGTCGGCCTAAATCTCGGCCCTCGCCCGGTCGCATGACACTCGTGCCATCGACCGCACCATCGACCTTCTCACCCGGGAGCAACCCGTGTTTTCAGAGGAGTGCCGGGGTTGCTCCCGTGCCGGGTATGTCTTGTCCGGCGGCGCCCCGTCTCACAGACTCGTGCAACGACAACGGGTCCCATGCCTACGCATGTGTGCATCACCGTCGGCTAATTACTCGGCCCTCGCCCGGTCGCATGACACTCGTGCCGTCGATCACACCATCGACCTTCTCACATGGGAGCGACCCGTATTTTCAGAGGAGTGTCGGGGTTGCTCCCGTGCCGGATATATCTTGACGAAATCAAGGAGATATATGAGGAAACTTCTACAATTTGAAGATCGACCGGCGAGACAAGACACTCCCCTTAATATATAATCCGATTCACTCTGCCCCACTCATTCTGACCATTGGGTCACACACTTAAGCCAATACCCGTTACACTAAAGTTGACCATGTTTTTTTTTTTTTGATATTATTATTTTTTTTTTTTTTTGTCAACGTCCTCTGTAACGAAGTCAAAACTCTATGCATGTGTTCGCGTGTCGTTCTGCCGTCTCCGCCGGGCACATCCCAGCCAGCGCCCGATACATTTAAGTTGACAACGGTCACAACTCTATGCATGTGCTCGTGGGTCGTTCTGCCGTCAACGTCGGGAACACACAGGCCAGTACCCGCTACATTAAAATTGACAATGGTCACAACTCTATGCATGTGCTCGTGGGTCGTTCTACCGTCAACGTCGGGCGCACACAGGCCAGTACCCGATACATGCAAGTTGACAACGGTCACAAACTCTATGCATGTGTTCGCGTGTCGTTCTGCCGTCTCCGCCGGGCACATCCCAGCCAGCGCCCGATACATTCAAGTTGACGACGGTCACAACTCTATGCATGTGTTCGCGTGTCGTTCTGCCGTCTCCGCCGGGCACATCCCAGCCAGCGCCCGATACATTAAAGTTGACAACGGTCACAACTCTATGCATGTGCTCGTGGGTCGTTCTACCGTCAACGTCGGGCGCACACAGGCCAGTACCCGATACATGCAAGTTGACAATGGTCACAAACTCTATGCATGTGTTCGCGTGTCGTTCTGCCGTCTCCGCCGGGCACATCCCAGCCAGCGCCCGATACATTCAAGTTGACAACGGTCACAACTCTATGCATGTGTTCGCGTGTCGTTCTGCCGTCTCCGCCGGGCACATCCCAGCCAGCGCCCGATACATTCAAGTTGACAACGGTCACAACTCTATGCATGTGTTCGCGGGTCGTTCTGCCGTCAACGTCGGGCGCACACAGGCCAGTACCCGATACATGCAAGTTGACAGTGGTCACAAACTCTATGCATGTGTTCGCGTGTCGTTCTGCCGTCTCCGCCGGGCACATCCCAGCCAGCGCCCGATACATTCAAGTTGACAACGGTCACAAACTCTATGCATGTGTTCGCGTGTCGTTCTGCCGTCTCCGCCGGGCACATCCCAGCCAGCGCCCGATACATTCAAGTTGACAACGGTCACAACTCTATGCATGTGTTCGCGTGTCGTTCTGCCGTCTCCGCCGGGCACATCCCAGCCAGGCGCCCGATACATTCAAGTTGACAATGGTCACAACTCTATGCATGTGTTCGCGGGTCGTTCTACCGTCACCGTCGGGCACACTTGAGCCAGTACCCGCTTGACTTTTTTTTTTTTTTTTTTTATGTCAACGTCTTCTTCAAGGAAGTCCAAAGTCTATGCATGTGTTCGTGGGTCGTTCTGCCGTCTCCGTCGGGCACACACAGGCCAGCGCTCGATACATTCAAGTTGACAATGGTCACAACTCTATGCATGTGTTCGCGTGTCGTTCTGCCGTCTCCGCCGCGCACATCCTAGCCAGCGCCCGATACATTCAAGTCGACAGTGGTCAAAACTCTATGCATGTGTTCGCGTGTCGTTCTGCCGTCTCCGCCGCGCACATCCTAGCCAGCGCCCGATACATTCAAGTTGACGATGGTCACAACACTATGCATGTGTTCGCGTGTCGTTCTGCCGTCTCCGCCGGGCGCATCCCAGCCAGCGCCCGATACATTCAAGTTGACAACGGTCACAACTCTATGCATGTGCTCGTGGGTCGTTCTACCGTCAACGTCGGGCGCACACAGGCCAGTGCCCGATTCATGCAAGTGGACAACGGTCACAAACTCTATGCATGTGTTCGGCGTGTCGTTCTGCCGTCTCCGCCGGGCACATCCCAGCCAGCGCCCGATACATTCAAGTTGACAACGGTCACAAACTCTATGCATGTGTTCGCGTGTCGTTCTGCCGTCCTCCGCGGGCACATCCCAGCCAGCGCCCGATACATTCAAGTTGACAATGGTCACAACTCTATGCATGTGTTCGCGGGTCGTTCTACCGTCACCGTCGGGCACACTTGAGCCAGTACCCGCTTGACTTTTTTTTTTTTTTTTTATGTCAACGTCTTCTTCAAGGAAGTCCAAATTCTATGCATGTGTTCGTGGGTCGTTTCTGCCGTCTCCGTCGGGCACACACAGGCCAGCGCCCGATACATTCAAGTTGACAACGGTCACAAACTCTATGCATGTGTTCGCGTGTCGTTCTGCCGTCTCCGCCGCGCACATCCTAGCCAGCGCCCGATACATTCAAGTCGACAGTGGTCACAACTCTATGCATGTGTTCGCGTGTCGTTCTGCCGTCTCCGCCGGGCGCATCCCAGCCAGCGCCCG
>NC_092565.1:931298-941298 GCF_037975245.1 Apostichopus japonicus
CTCGCCCGGACCGCTTCTTAGCTCACCGTGGCGTCCTTCCTACTCGTCGAGGCCGACTCTATTCGGTTCTCCTTGCCCCGACGGCCCGGCACAGCCATCACGCTCAGCGCCATTCATTTTCAGGGCTAGTTGATTCGGCAGGTGAGTTGTTACACACTCCTTAGCGGATGCCGACTTCCATGGCCACCGTCCTGCTGTCTGTATCAACCAACACCTTTTGTGGGCTCTGATGTGCGACCGAGTCGGACGGCTTAGCCAGGCGTTTGGTTCATCCCACAGCGCCAGTCCTGCTTACCAAGAGTGGCCCACTGAGCACTCGTTCATTCTCACTCGTCCGGCTCCAAGCCAGCGAGTCGGACCTCTTACCAATTGAAAGTTTGAGAATAGGTTGAGGTCGTTTCGGCCCCAAGGCCTCTAATCATTCGCTTTACCAGATAAAATTGTTCACGAATATCTCCCGAGCACCAGCTATCCTGAGGGAAACTTCGGAAGGAACCAGCTACTAGATGGTTCGATAAGTCTTTCGCCCCTATACTCAGGTCGGACGATCGATTTGCACGTCAGAACCGCTGCGGACATCCACCAGAGTTTCCTCTGGCTTCCTCCTGCCCGAGCATAGTTCACCATCTTTCGGGTTTTAGCATGCTTGCTCTTCCTCCGCTCCACCGGACGAGCCGGACGGAACGGGGTGGCGGTGCGCCCGACCCAGAGGGCCGGGATCCCGCCTCGTGACGGCCCTGTGCCGACCTTCACTTTCGTTATGCCAGGATAGGTTTCGGTAGACCCCCTCGACTTGCAAGCCTGCTTAGACTCCTTGGTCCGTGTTTCAAGACGGGTCGAATGAGGAGGCCTCGCTCACGCCCGACAGACCCTCCGCTTCGGCCGAAGCCGCGGCGAGACCGGACCCTCCGGATCCCGCCGGCCACGCGACAGCAAGCTGTGCACGCGACCGACGGAGACGCCGGTGGCCCGGACCCCGCTGCCTGAACCCCCGGGGGGGCAGGCCGTCACGCAGAGTCCTCGACAGAGAGCGCAGTGAGCAACCGTGACGGGCGGCGTAAGACGGCGAGGGCCGAAGCCCCCGCACGCCGCAGCCTCGCCCGCCCCTCTGCTCCGCTCTTCGGTCGGTCGCCGGGAAGGGCGCCGAACGGTAGAAGTGCGACGCGGACCGGACGGCGAAGCGCCGCGGGTCGGTCCCGAGGGATCCGAACCCGCACACGCTGCCGCGCCGACCGCGCCTGAATCAACCGGACGCCCCATGTAGCATGCGGCACTCATCCGTTTACTTCTTGGCAGTTTCACGCAATGTTGAACCCTCTCTTCAAAGTTCTTTTCAACGTTCCCTCACGGTACTTGTTGACTATCGGTCTCGTGCATAGTATTGAGCCTTGGATGGAGTTCACCACCCCTCTTTGGGCTGCATTCTAAAACAACCCGACTCTTGGAAAGCTTTCCCTCCGGCCTTCGAGTCCGCCCTACGGGCCTTACACCCGCTGCGGGTAAGCTGCAGCCCCGATCACAGTGGACTGCGGCCGGACTCTGTCGACCGGAGTTCAGTTTCCTTACGCCACAGGTCCCTCGCACCGCAAACGGGCGCGGGGATTCGGCGATGGGCTCTTCCTGCTTCGCTCGCCGCTACTGAAGGAATCCTTGTTAGTTTCTTTTCTCTCCGCTTAGTGATATGCTTAAATCCAGCGGGTAATCTCATCCGATCTGAGGTCTGGAATCGTGAAAGACACGTGGAACGTGATCGGAGTCATAGCGGCGACCCGGGGTCTCTCCTTCCCCGGCGCTCCCCGAAGAATCGGGTCGCCGGCGGGAAAGGGTGGCCTACCATGCGCCTGCGAGAACGCAGACGGGAGGACGAGAGACCCCGCGATTGGGTCGACCGGCTCTGCCCGGCAGAGGCTCCTCGACCGTTCCGGGGGGTCGGACGCTGGACCGCACCACGGGCGCATACGTCTACACCCCGATGGCACGTCGCACGACCGACGAACCCCCGGTTACCGATCGAGCCTGCTCGCCGAGTTTCACCGGCGCCGACATCACAGAACTCCATCTGACACTGACCCGACGCAGCCGGCCGTCGAAGGGACGGCTGCGGCCGGGCGCTCCTCCGGCGCGCGAACACGCCGACTCTGTGAGTGATTGTCTTCAGACGCTCAGACGGACGTGGCTCGAGGAGCAGAGCATCCCCGAGCCGCCATTTGCGTTCGAATAAGTCGATGATCAGTGAGTTCTGCAATTCACATGAATTCTCGCATCTAACTGCGTTCTTCATCGACGCACGAGCCGAGTGATCCACCACCAAGAATTGTCATTTGCCACTGGAAGACTCCCGCGTTCGCAAACTCTCCTCAGAGCCGAGGGAAGAAGTGGAACGGAAGGAGAAAGGACACGGGGACTCTGTGCCTTCTTTGCTTGTGACTGGAAAGAAATATCCTCCGTCGAGCCGAGGGGGGAAGCGGGCTCCCTCCTTCCCCCCACCGCCGCGAGGGCGGGTCGCGCGAGTCAGACTCGCCGACTGGGGGGAAATCGGGCGACACCGGTGCCCCTTCTCTGCCCTGCGGAGAATGCCTCGAGGAGCGCCGCGCCGCGGACGGCGACGGCGTCTCCACCCTTGCGGGACTTCTCCCTCGAAGCTACCGGGAGTGCGAGACTCCGTGAGACAGACGACGAGAGAAGAACCGGGTACTCCCCGGGCTGGTCTGTGTGTGACACGCCCGTCTCCTTTTTGTCGGAGAGAGCGAAGGCGAAGCGCGGGGTCTGACCTCGACCGTGGAACGGGGAAGGAGGCGGTGAAAACCCCGCTCGAGTCCCCCCGGCTTTTCCAATTTGCTCTCTCCGCGTGTCTCTCTGTGACGGCTTTTCCGACATTCCCCCTTTGTTCCCTCTCCGATCACGGAGGGGAAGGGTTCTGTTAATGATCCTTCCGCAGGTTCACCTACGGAAACCTTGTTACGACTTTTACTTCCTCTAAATGATCAAGTTTGACCGTCTTCTCGTCGCGCCTCGACAACCGGCCGAAGCCGGGGGTGCCAGACGGTCGATCCGATGGCCTCACTAAGTCATTCGATCGGTAGTAGCGACGGGCGGTGTGTACAAAGGGCAGGGACGTAATCAATGCGAGCTGATGACTCGCGTTTACTTGGAATTCCTCGTTCAAGGGACACAATTACAAGTCCCTGTCCCCAGCACGGAGAAGTCTCAGCGGATTACCCGGACCTTTCGGCCGAGGGCAAATGTACCCGCTGCTTGCGCCAGTGTAGCGCGCGTGCGGCCCCGGACATCTAAGGGCATCACAGACCTGTTATTGCTCCATCTCGTATGGCTGAAAGCCATTTGTCCCTCTAAGAAGTTCGCGGCTCACCACGACGGGTGGCCGGACTATTTAGCAAGCAAGAGTCTCGTTCGTTATCGGAATTAACCAGACAAATCACTCCACCAACTAAGAACGGCCATGCACCACCATCCACAAAATCAAGAAAGAGCTCTCAATCTGTCAATCCTCACTGTGTCCGGGCCGGGTAGGTTTCCCCGTGTTGAGTCAAATTAAGCCGCAGGCTCCACTCCTGGTGGTGCCCTTCCGTCAATTCCTTTAAGTTTCAGCTTTGCAACCATACTTCCCCCGGAACCCAAAGACTTTGGTTTTCCGGAGAGTTGCCCGCCGCGTCATGGGAGGAACGCCGGCGAATTACGAGTCGGTATCGTTTATGGTCGGAACTAGGGCGGTATCTGATCGCCTTCGATCCTCCGACTTTCGTTCTTGATCAATGAAGACATTCTTGGCAAATGCTTTCGCTGTCGGGCGTCTTGCGACGATCCAAGAATTTCACCTCTCACGCCGCAATACGAATGCCCCCGGCAGTCCCTCTTGATCATTACCTCAGGATCTCAAGACCAACGAAATAGAACCGAGGTCCTCTTCCACTATTCCATGCTGAGCTGTTCGGGCACTTTGGCCTGCTTTGAACACTTCAATTTTCTCAAAGTAAACGTTCCAGTCTCGCACGGCACTCAGTTAAGAGCACCGCACGACCAACCGAATCACTGGCCGGGAAAAATCTCCCACGACTCCCGTTTGACGGGGAGAAGGGGAACGGGCAGTGCACGCCTCACGGCGGACCGCCCGCCCCGGCCAGAAATCCGACTACGAGCTTTTTAACTGCAGCAAATTTAATATACGCTGCTGGAGCTGGAATTACCGCGGCTGCTGGCACCAGACTTGCCCTCCAGTAGATCCTCGTTAAAGGATTTAAAGTGTACTCATTCCGATCACAGGGCCTCCGAAGAGGCCTGTATCGTTATTTTTTGTCACTACCTCCCCGTGTCAGGAGTGGGTAATTTGCGTGCCTGCTGCCTTCCTTGGATGTGGTAGCCGTTTCTCAGGCTCCCTCTCCGGAATCGAACCCTGATTCTCCGTTACCCGTCACAACCATGATAAGCGCATAACTTACCATCGAAAGTTGATATAGAGCAGACTTTTGAAGGGAGCGTCGCCGGTGCAAGACCGTGCGATCGGCATGATTATCTAGAGTTCACCAGCGGAGACCGGACCCCGAAAGGACCGGGCTGGCCTTGTTCCTAATAAGAGCACGCTTCCCCCGAAGGGTCGGCGCTTTGTTGCATGTATTAGCTCTAGAATTACCACAGTTATCCATGGTATAAGACTTTCTCCAATAAACCATAACTGATCTAATGAGCCATCTGCAGTTTCTCTTGTATGTTCAGGATTGTACTTAGACGTGCATGGCTTAATCTTTGAGACAAGCATATGACTACTGGCAGGATCAACCAGGTAACGGTCGACAGAACCGGGCTGGGCCCGTTCGCCGTCCGGGAGTCGCTCTCGCACTCCCCTCTCTCTCTCTCTGAATTCTCAATTGTCGATGCCGTGCTATTACGGTACAGTGATCGAAGAACCGCCCGAAGGGATTCTCGAGGTGTGTATCTCTACCCGAGTCGACTGGGTCGTCTCGAGAGGAGTCGCAGTGGTCCCGCCTCGGAGACGGGACCGGTTCGAAGCGACGCGGGAGGGCGACGGCTCGTCCACTGGAACAGGGGAGAGCAATCGCACGCCTCGAGCGTGCATTCGTTGCTTGGATGAAAAAGCCCGTACCGAGCGCCGAGTGCAACACATGGTCGCAGCAACGGCAGCATGCCCGAACGGGTCCCGTGGAGAAAGCTCGATATCTGACGACACCGAGGTCCTGCTCTTTCTCCACCGGGGGTTCTGCGGATGAAAAGGCTCAATATCTGAACGTCGATATATACGTGTGCACGGAGGGACACCTCTGCTCACGGGGCGAGTGGGTGAAAACCCCCGCTCTGAGCGCCGAGTTGCAACACATGGTCGCGATGAAACGACGGCTGACCCTACCGAAAGGGCCCGCTGGAGTCCAACCATGACACGTATACACACACGACAGACATTAAAAGCCTTCTCGAGTCTTGGATCGACTCTACTACCCCCCTCATATATAGAATCCGATTCACTCTGCCCGCTCGTTCTGACCATTGGATCACACACTTAAGCCAATACCCGCTACACTTAAGAGATCTCGAAATCTCGAACGAGACCCAGATTCTCTGCGGGTGAGTCGGGCGGCCTGCCGTCGCCGTCGGCTTGCCGTTTGCCTTTCGCCTGGTCGCATGGCACTCGTGCCATCGACCACGCAACGCGAGAGGCCTTCTCCCTTCTCCTTTCTCTCTCATCTCTACTCTCTCTCTTCTCCACCGGGGGTTCTGCGGATGAAAAAGCTCAATATCTGGGATTGTATATATACATATGCACGAAAGAACCTTCTACTCACGGGGCGAGTGGGTGAAAACCCCCGCACCGAGCGCCGAGTTGCAACACATGGTCGCGATGAAACGACGGCTGACCCTACCGAGAAGGCCAGCAAGGGTCTGACGTGCAAAAACATATTTACGCACCACAGGCAAGGAGCCTTTTCGAGTCTCGGGTGGACTCCCGTCCGCGAAAGCTTCATATCTGAACGTCGATATATACGTGTGCACGGAGGGACACCTCTGCTCACGGGGCGAGTGGGTGAAAACCCCCGCTCTGAGCGCCGAGTTGCAACACATGGTCGCGATGAAACGACGGCTGACCCTACCGAAAGGGCCCGCTGGAGTCCAACCATGACACGCATACACACACGACAGACATTAAAAGCCTTCTCGAGTCTTGGATCGACTCTACTACCCCCCTCATATATAGAATCCGATTCACTCTGCCCGCTCGTTCTGACCATTGGATCACACACTTAAGCCAATACCCGCTACACTAAAGAGATCTCAAAATCTCGGACGAGAGCCACACCTTGCGGATGCATCGGGCGGCCTGCCGTCGAGGTCGGCCGTCGCCCCGTCTCACAGACTCGTGCAACACGACGAGTCCCAGCCTACGCCTGTGTGCATCACCGTCGGCCTAAATCTCGGCCCTCGCCCGGTCGCATGACACTCGTGCCATCGACCGCACCATCGACCTTCTCACCCGGGAGCAACCCGTGTTTTCAGAGGAGTGCCGGGGTTGCTCCCGTGCCGGGTATGTCTTGTCCGGCGGCGCCCCGTCTCACAGACTCGTGCAACGACAACGGGTCCCATGCCTACGCATGTGTGCATCACCGTCGGCTAATTACTCGGCCCTCGCCCGGTCGCATGACACTCGTGCCGTCGATCACACCATCGACCTTCTCACATGGGAGCGACCCGTATTTTCAGAGGAGTGTCGGGGTTGCTCCCGTGCCGGATATATCTTGACGAAATCAAGGAGATATATGAGGAAACTTCTACAATTTGAAGATCGACCGGCGAGACAAGACACTCCCCTTAATATATAATCCGATTCACTCTGCCCACTCATTCTGACCATTGGGTCACACACTTAAGCCAATACCCGTTACACTAAAGTTGACCATGTTTTGTTTTTTTTGATATTATTATTATTATTTTTTTTTTGTCAACGTCCTCTGTAACGAAGTCAAAACTCTATGCATGTGTTCGCGTGTCGTTCTGCCGTCTCCGCCGGGCACATCCCAGCCAGCGCCCGATACATTTCAGTTGACAACGGTCACAACTCTATGCATGTGCTCGTGGGTCGTTCTGCCGTCAACGTCGGGAACACACAGGCCAGTACCCGCTACATTAAAATTGACAATGGTCACAACTCTATGCATGTGCTCGTGGGTCGTTCTACCGTCAACGTCGGGCGCACACAGGCCAGTACCCGATACATGCAAGTTGACAGTGGTCACAAACTCTATGCATGTGTTCGCGTGTCGTTCTGCCGTCTCCGCCGGGCACATCCCAGCCAGCGCCCGATACATTCAAGTTGACAACGGTCACAACTCTATGCATGTGCTCGTGGGTCGTTCTACCGTCAACGTCGGGCGCACACAGGCCAGTACCCGATACATGCAAGTTGACAATGGTCACAAACTCTATGCATGTGTTCGCGTGTCGTTCTGCCGTCTCCGCCGGGCACATCCCAGCCAGCGCCCGATACATTCAAGTTGACAACGGTCACAACTCTATGCATGTGTTCGCGTGTCGTTCTGCCGTCTCCGCCGGGCACATCCCAGCCAGCGCCCGATACATTAAAGTTGACAACGGTCACAACTCTATGCATGTGCTCGTGGGTCGTTCTACCGTCAACGTCGGGCGCACACAGGCCAGTACCCGATACATGCAAGTTGACAGTGGTCACAAACTCTATGCATGTGTTCGCGTGTCGTTCTGCCGTCTCCGCCGGGCACATCCCAGCCAGCGCCCGATACATTCAAGTTGACAACGGTCACAACTCTATGCATGTGTTCGCGTGTCGTTCTGCCGTCTCCGCCGGGCACATCCCAGCCAGCGCCCGATACATTCAAGTTGACAATGGTCACAACTCTATGCATGTGTTCGCGGGTCGTTCTACCGTCACCGTCGGGCACACTTGAGCCAGTACCCGCTTGACTTTTTTTTTTTTTTTTTAAGTCAACGTCTTCTTCAAGGAAGTCCAAATTCTATGCATGTGTTCGTGGGTCGTTCTGCCGTCTCCGTCGGGCACACACAGGCCAGCGCCCGATACATTCAAGTTGACAGTGGTCAAAACTCTATGCATGTGTTCGCGTGTCGTTCTGCCGTCTCCGCCGCGCACATCCTAGCCAGCGCCCGATACATTCAAGTTGACGATGGTCACAACACTATGCATGTGTTCGCGTGTCGTTCTGCCGTCTCCGCCGGGCGCATCCCAGCCAGCGCCCGATACATTCAAGTTGACAACGGTCACAACTCTATGCATGTGCTCGTGGGTCGTTCTACCGTCAACGTCGGGCGCACACAGGCCAGTACCCGATTCATGCAAGTTGACAACGGTCACAAACTCTATGCATGTGTTCGCGTGTCGTTCTGCCGTCTCCGCCGGGCACATCCCAGCCAGCGCCCGATACATTCAAGTTGACAACGGTCACAAACTCTATGCATGTGTTCGCGTGTCGTTCTGCCGTCTCCGCCGGGCACATCCCAGCCAGCGCCCGATACATTCAAGTTGACAATGGTCACAACTCTATGCATGTGTTCGCGGGTCGTTCTACCGTCACCGTCGGGCACACTTGAGCCAGTACCCGCTTGACTTTTTTTTTTTTTTTTTTATGTCAACGTCTTCTTCAAGGAAGTCCAAATTCTATGCATGTGTTCGTGGGTCGTTCTGCCGTCTCCGTCGGGCACACACAGGCCAGCGCCCGATACATTCAAGTTGACAATGGTCACAACTCTATGCATGTGTTCGCGGGTCGTTCTGCCGTCAACGTCGGGCACACACAGGCCAGTACCCGATACACGCAAGTTGACAATGGTCACAAACTCTATGCATGTGTTCGCGTGTCGTTCTGCCGTCTCCGCCGCGCACATCCTAGCCAGCGCCCGATACATTAAAGTTGACAGTGGTCAAAACTCTATGCATGTGTTCGCGTGTCGTTCTGCCGTCTCCGCCGCGCACATCCTAGCCAGCGCCCGATACATTCAAGTTGACGACGGTCACAACACTATGAATGTGTTCGCGTGTCGTTCTGCCGTCTCCGCCGGGCGCATCCCAGCCAGCGCCCGATACATTCAAGTTGACAACGGTCACAACTCTATGCATGTGCTCGCGGGTCGTTCTGCCGTCAACGTCGGGCGCACACAGGCCAGTACCCGATTCATGCAAGTTGACAACGGTCACAAACTCTATGCATGTGTTCGCGTGTCGTTCTGCCGTCTCCGCCGGGCACATCCCAGCCAGCGCCCGATACATTCAAGTTGACAACGGTCACAAACTCTATGCATGTGTTCGCGTGTCGTTCTGCCGTCTCCGCCGGGCACATCCCAGCCAGCGCCCGATACATTCAAGTTGACAATGGTCACAACTCTATGCATGTGTTCGCGGGTCGTTCTACCGTCACCGTCGGGCACACTTGAGCCAGTACCCGCTTGACTTTTTTTTTTTTTTTATGTCAACGTCTTCTTCAAGGAAGTCCAAATTCTATGCATGTGTTCGTGGGTCGTTCTGCCGTCTCCGTCGGGCACACAATCAAGCCAGCGCCCGATACATTCAAGTTGACGATGGTCACAACACTATGCATGTGTTCGCGGGTCGTTCTGCCGTCAACGTCGGGCACACACAGGCCAGTACCCGATACATTCAAGTTGACAACGGTCACAACTCTATGCATGTGCTCGTGGGTCGTTCTACCGTCAACGTCGGGCGCACACAGGCCAGTACCCGATTCATGCAAGTTGACAACGGTCACAAACTCTATGCATGTGTTCGCGTGTCGTTCTGCCGTCTCCGCCGGGCACATCCCAGCCAGCGCCCGATACATTCAAGTTGACAACGGTCACAAACTCTATGCATGTGTTCGCGTGTCGTTCTGCCGTCTCCGCCGGGCACATCCCAGCCAGCGCCCGATACATTCAAGTTGACAATGGTCACAACTCTATGCATGTGTTCGCGGGTCGTTCTACCGTCACCGTC
>NC_092565.1:946298-956298 GCF_037975245.1 Apostichopus japonicus
CCGCCGGCCACGCGACAGCAAGCTGTGCACGCGACCGACGGAGACGCCGGTGGCCCGGACCCCGCTGCCTGAACCCCCGGGGGGGCAGGCCGTCACGCAGAGTCCTCGACAGAGAGCGCAGTGAGCAACCGTGACGGGCGGCGTAAGACGGCGAGGGCCGAAGCCCCCGCACGCCGCAGCCTCGCCCGCCCCTCTGCTCCGCTCTTCGGTCGGTCGCCGGGAAGGGCGCCGAACGGTAGAAGTGCGACGCGGACCGGACGGCGAAGCGCCGCGGGTCGGTCCCGAGGGATCCGAACCCGCACACGCTGCCGCGCCGACCGCGCCTGAATCAACCGGACGCCCCATGTAGCATGCGGCACTCATCCGTTTACTTCTTGGCAGTTTCACGCAATGTTGAACCCTCTCTTCAAAGTTCTTTTCAACGTTCCCTCACGGTACTTGTTGACTATCGGTCTCGTGCATAGTATTGAGCCTTGGATGGAGTTCACCACCCCTCTTTGGGCTGCATTCTAAAACAACCCGACTCTTGGAAAGCTTTCCCTCCGGCCTTCGAGTCCGCCCTACGGGCCTTACACCCGCTGCGGGTAAGCTGCAGCCCCGATCACAGTGGACTGCGGCCGGACTCTGTCGACCGGAGTTCAGTTTCCTTACGCCACAGGTCCCTCGCACCGCAAACGGGCGCGGGGATTCGGCGATGGGCTCTTCCTGCTTCGCTCGCCGCTACTGAAGGAATCCTTGTTAGTTTCTTTTCTCTCCGCTTAGTGATATGCTTAAATCCAGCGGGTAATCTCATCCGATCTGAGGTCTGGAATCGTGAAAGACACGTGGAACGTGATCGGAGTCATAGCGGCGACCCGGGGTCTCTCCTTCCCCGGCGCTCCCCGAAGAATCGGGTCGCCGGCGGGAAAGGGTGGCCTACCATGCGCCTGCGAGAACGCAGACGGGAGGACGAGAGACCCCGCGATTGGGTCGACCGGCTCTGCCCGGCAGAGGCTCCTCGACCGTTCCGGGGGGTCGGACGCTGGACCGCACCACGGGCGCATACGTCTACACCCCGATGGCACGTCGCACGACCGACGAACCCCCGGTTACCGATCGAGCCTGCTCGCCGAGTTTCACCGGCGCCGACATCACAGAACTCCATCTGACACTGACCCGACGCAGCCGGCCGTCGAAGGGACGGCTGCGGCCGGGCGCTCCTCCGGCGCGCGAACACGCCGACTCTGTGAGTGATTGTCTTCAGACGCTCAGACGGACGTGGCTCGAGGAGCAGAGCATCCCCGAGCCGCCATTTGCGTTCGAATAAGTCGATGATCAGTGAGTTCTGCAATTCACATGAATTCTCGCATCTAACTGCGTTCTTCATCGACGCACGAGCCGAGTGATCCACCACCAAGAATTGTCATTTGCCACTGGAAGACTCCCGCGTTCGCAAACTCTCCTCAGAGCCGAGGGAAGAAGTGGAACGGAAGGAGAAAGGACACGGGGACTCTGTGCCTTCTTTGCTTGTGACTGGAAAGAAATATCCTCCGTCGAGCCGAGGGGGGAAGCGGGCTCCCTCCTTCCCCCCACCGCCGCGAGGGCGGGTCGCGCGAGTCAGACTCGCCGACTGGGGGGAAATCGGGCGACACCGGTGCCCCTTCTCTGCCCTGCGGAGAATGCCTCGAGGAGCGCCGCGCCGCGGACGGCGACGGCGTCTCCACCCTTGCGGGACTTCTCCCTCGAAGCTACCGGGAGTGCGAGACTCCGTGAGACAGACGACGAGAGAAGAACCGGGTACTCCCCGGGCTGGTCTGTGTGTGACACGCCCGTCTCCTTTTTGTCGGAGAGAGCGAAGGCGAAGCGCGGGGTCTGACCTCGACCGTGGAACGGGGAAGGAGGCGGTGAAAACCCCGCTCGAGTCCCCCCGGCTTTTCCAATTTGCTCTCTCCGCGTGTCTCTCTGTGACGGCTTTTCCGACATTCCCCCTTTGTTCCCTCTCCGATCACGGAGGGGAAGGGTTCTGTTAATGATCCTTCCGCAGGTTCACCTACGGAAACCTTGTTACGACTTTTACTTCCTCTAAATGATCAAGTTTGACCGTCTTCTCGTCGCGCCTCGACAACCGGCCGAAGCCGGGGGTGCCAGACGGTCGATCCGATGGCCTCACTAAGTCATTCGATCGGTAGTAGCGACGGGCGGTGTGTACAAAGGGCAGGGACGTAATCAATGCGAGCTGATGACTCGCGTTTACTTGGAATTCCTCGTTCAAGGGACACAATTACAAGTCCCTGTCCCCAGCACGGAGAAGTCTCAGCGGATTACCCGGACCTTTCGGCCGAGGGCAAATGTACCCGCTGCTTGCGCCAGTGTAGCGCGCGTGCGGCCCCGGACATCTAAGGGCATCACAGACCTGTTATTGCTCCATCTCGTATGGCTGAAAGCCATTTGTCCCTCTAAGAAGTTCGCGGCTCACCACGACGGGTGGCCGGACTATTTAGCAAGCAAGAGTCTCGTTCGTTATCGGAATTAACCAGACAAATCACTCCACCAACTAAGAACGGCCATGCACCACCATCCACAAAATCAAGAAAGAGCTCTCAATCTGTCAATCCTCACTGTGTCCGGGCCGGGTAGGTTTCCCCGTGTTGAGTCAAATTAAGCCGCAGGCTCCACTCCTGGTGGTGCCCTTCCGTCAATTCCTTTAAGTTTCAGCTTTGCAACCATACTTCCCCCGGAACCCAAAGACTTTGGTTTTCCGGAGAGTTGCCCGCCGCGTCATGGGAGGAACGCCGGCGAATTACGAGTCGGTATCGTTTATGGTCGGAACTAGGGCGGTATCTGATCGCCTTCGATCCTCCGACTTTCGTTCTTGATCAATGAAGACATTCTTGGCAAATGCTTTCGCTGTCGGGCGTCTTGCGACGATCCAAGAATTTCACCTCTCACGCCGCAATACGAATGCCCCCGGCAGTCCCTCTTGATCATTACCTCAGGATCTCAAGACCAACGAAATAGAACCGAGGTCCTCTTCCACTATTCCATGCTGAGCTGTTCGGGCACTTTGGCCTGCTTTGAACACTTCAATTTTCTCAAAGTAAACGTTCCAGTCTCGCACGGCACTCAGTTAAGAGCACCGCACGACCAACCGAATCACTGGCCGGGAAAAATCTCCCACGACTCCCGTTTGACGGGGAGAAGGGGAACGGGCAGTGCACGCCTCACGGCGGACCGCCCGCCCCGGCCAGAAATCCGACTACGAGCTTTTTAACTGCAGCAAATTTAATATACGCTGCTGGAGCTGGAATTACCGCGGCTGCTGGCACCAGACTTGCCCTCCAGTAGATCCTCGTTAAAGGATTTAAAGTGTACTCATTCCGATCACAGGGCCTCCGAAGAGGCCTGTATCGTTATTTTTTGTCACTACCTCCCCGTGTCAGGAGTGGGTAATTTGCGTGCCTGCTGCCTTCCTTGGATGTGGTAGCCGTTTCTCAGGCTCCCTCTCCGGAATCGAACCCTGATTCTCCGTTACCCGTCACAACCATGATAAGCGCATAACTTACCATCGAAAGTTGATAGAGCAGACTTTTGAAGGGAGCGTCGCCGGTGCAAGACCGTGCGATCGGCATGATTATCTAGAGTTCACCAGCGGAGACCGGACCCCGAAAGGACCGGGCTGGCCTTGTTCCTAATAAGAGCACGCTTCCCCCGAAGGGTCGGCGCTTTGTTGCATGTATTAGCTCTAGAATTACCACAGTTATCCATGGTATAAGACTTTCTCCAATAAACCATAACTGATCTAATGAGCCATCTGCAGTTTCTCTTGTATGTTCAGGATTGTACTTAGACGTGCATGGCTTAATCTTTGAGACAAGCATATGACTACTGGCAGGATCAACCAGGTAACGGTCGACAGAACCGGGCTGGGCCCGTTCGCCGTCCGGGAGTCGCTCTCGCACTCCCCTCTCTCTCTCTCTGAATTCTCAATTGTCGATGCCGTGCTATTACGGTACAGTGATCGAAGAACCGCCCGAAGGGATTCTCGAGGTGTGTATCTCTACCCGAGTCGACTGGGTCGTCTCGAGAGGAGTCGCAGTGGTCCCGCCTCGGAGACGGGACCGGTTCGAAGCGACGCGGGAGGGCGACGGCTCGTCCACTGGAACAGGGGAGAGCAATCGCACGCCTCGAGCGTGCATTCGTTGCTTGGATGAAAAAGCCCGTACCGAGCGCCGAGTGCAACACATGGTCGCAGCAACGGCAGCATGCCCGAACGGGTCCCGTGGAGAAAGCTCGATATCTGACGACACCGAGGTCCTGCTCTTTCTCCACCGGGGGTTCTGCGGATGAAAAGGCTCAATATCTGAACGTCGATATATACGTGTGCACGGAGGGACACCTCTGCTCACGGGGCGAGTGGGTGAAAACCCCCGCTCTGAGCGCCGAGTTGCAACACATGGTCGCGATGAAACGACGGCTGACCCTACCGAAAGGGCCCGCTGGAGTCCAACCATGACACGTATACACACACGACAGACATTAAAAGCCTTCTCGAGTCTTGGATCGACTCTACTACCCCCCTCATATATAGAATCCGATTCACTCTGCCCGCTCGTTCTGACCATTGGATCACACACTTAAGCCAATACCCGCTACACTTAAGAGATCTCGAAATCTCGAACGAGACCCAGATTCTCTGCGGGTGAGTCGGGCGGCCTGCCGTCGCCGTCGGCTTGCCGTTTGCCTTTCGCCTGGTCGCATGGCACTCGTGCCATCGACCACGCAACGCGAGAGGCCTTCTCCCTTCTCCTTTCTCTCTCATCTCTACTCTCTCTCTTCTCCACCGGGGGTTCTGCGGATGAAAAAGCTCAATATCTGGGATTGTATATATACATATGCACGAAAGAACCTTCTACTCACGGGGCGAGTGGGTGAAAACCCCCGCACCGAGCGCCGAGTTGCAACACATGGTCGCGATGAAACGACGGCTGACCCTACCGAGAAGGCCAGCAAGGGTCTGACGTGCAAAAACATATTTACGCACCACAGGCAAGGAGCCTTTTCGAGTCTCGGGTGGACTCCCGTCCGCGAAAGCTTCATATCTGAACGTCGATATATACGTGTGCACGGAGGGACACCTCTGCTCACGGGGCGAGTGGGTGAAAACCCCCGCTCTGAGCGCCGAGTTGCAACACATGGTCGCGATGAAACGACGGCTGACCCTACCGAAAGGGCCCGCTGGAGTCCAACCATGACACGCATACACACACGACAGACATTAAAAGCCTTCTCGAGTCTTGGATCGACTCTACTACCCCCCTCATATATAGAATCCGATTCACTCTGCCCGCTCGTTCTGACCATTGGATCACACACTTAAGCCAATACCCGCTACACTAAAGAGATCTCAAAATCTCGGACGAGAGCCACACCTTGCGGATGCATCGGGCGGCCTGCCGTCGAGGTCGGCCGTCGCCCCGTCTCACAGACTCGTGCAACACGACGAGTCCCAGCCTACGCCTGTGTGCATCACCGTCGGCCTAAATCTCGGCCCTCGCCCGGTCGCATGACACTCGTGCCATCGACCGCACCATCGACCTTCTCACCCGGGAGCAACCCGTGTTTTCAGAGGAGTGCCGGGGTTGCTCCCGTGCCGGGTATGTCTTGTCCGGCGGCGCCCCGTCTCACAGACTCGTGCAACGACAACGGGTCCCATGCCTACGCATGTGTGCATCACCGTCGGCTAATTACTCGGCCCTCGCCCGGTCGCATGACACTCGTGCCGTCGATCACACCATCGACCTTCTCACATGGGAGCGACCCGTATTTTCAGAGGAGTGTCGGGGTTGCTCCCGTGCCGGATATATCTTGACGAAATCAAGGAGATATATGAGGAAACTTCTACAATTTGAAGATCGACCGGCGAGACAAGACACTCCCCTTAATATATAATCCGATTCACTCTGCCCACTCATTCTGACCATTGGGTCACACACTTAAGCCAATACCCGTTACACTAAAGTTGACCATGTTTTGTTTTTTTTGATATTATTATTATTATTTTTTTTTTGTCAACGTCCTCTGTAACGAAGTCAAAACTCTATGCATGTGTTCGCGTGTCGTTCTGCCGTCTCCGCCGGGCACATCCCAGCCAGCGCCCGATACATTTCAGTTGACAACGGTCACAACTCTATGCATGTGCTCGTGGGTCGTTCTGCCGTCAACGTCGGGAACACACAGGCCAGTACCCGCTACATTAAAATTGACAATGGTCACAACTCTATGCATGTGCTCGTGGGTCGTTCTACCGTCAACGTCGGGCGCACACAGGCCAGTACCCGATACATGCAAGTTGACAGTGGTCACAAACTCTATGCATGTGTTCGCGTGTCGTTCTGCCGTCTCCGCCGGGCACATCCCAGCCAGCGCCCGATACATTCAAGTTGACAACGGTCACAACTCTATGCATGTGCTCGTGGGTCGTTCTACCGTCAACGTCGGGCGCACACAGGCCAGTACCCGATACATGCAAGTTGACAATGGTCACAAACTCTATGCATGTGTTCGCGTGTCGTTCTGCCGTCTCCGCCGGGCACATCCCAGCCAGCGCCCGATACATTCAAGTTGACAACGGTCACAACTCTATGCATGTGTTCGCGTGTCGTTCTGCCGTCTCCGCCGGGCACATCCCAGCCAGCGCCCGATACATTAAAGTTGACAACGGTCACAACTCTATGCATGTGCTCGTGGGTCGTTCTACTACCGTCAACGTCGGGCGCACACAGGCCAGTACCCGATACATGCAAGTTGACAGTGGTCACAAACTCTATGCATGTGTTCGCGTGTCGTTCTGCCGTCTCCGCCGGGCACATCCCAGCCAGCGCCCGATACATTCAAGTTGACAACGGTCACAACTCTATGCATGTGTTCGCGTGTCGTTCTGCCGTCTCCGCCGGGCACATCCCAGCCAGCGCCCGATACATTCAAGTTGACAATGGTCACAACTCTATGCATGTGTTCGCGGGTCGTTCTACCGTCACCGTCGGGCACACTTGAGCCAGTACCCGCTTGACTTTTTTTTTTTTTTTTTAAGTCAACGTCTTCTTCAAGGAAGTCCAAATTCTATGCATGTGTTCGTGGGTCGTTCTGCCGTCTCCGTCGGGCACACACAGGCCAGCGCCCGATACATTCAAGTTGACAGTGGTCAAAACTCTATGCATGTGTTCGCGTGTCGTTCTGCCGTCTCCGCCGCGCACATCCTAGCCAGCGCCCGATACATTCAAGTTGACGATGGTCACAACACTATGCATGTGTTCGCGTGTCGTTCTGCCGTCTCCGCCGGGCGCATCCCAGCCAGCGCCCGATACATTCAAGTTGACAACGGTCACAACTCTATGCATGTGCTCGTGGGTCGTTCTACCGTCAACGTCGGGCGCACACAGGCCAGTACCCGATTCATGCAAGTTGACAACGGTCACAAACTCTATGCATGTGTTCGCGTGTCGTTCTGCCGTCTCCGCCGGGCACATCCCAGCCAGCGCCCGATACATTCAAGTTGACAACGGTCACAAACTCTATGCATGTGTTCGCGTGTCGTTCTGCCGTCTCCGCCGGGCACATCCCAGCCAGCGCCCGATACATTCAAGTTGACAATGGTCACAACTCTATGCATGTGTTCGCGGGTCGTTCTACCGTCACCGTCGGGCACACTTGAGCCAGTACCCGCTTGACTTTTTTTTTTTTTTTTTTATGTCAACGTCTTCTTCAAGGAAGTCCAAATTCTATGCATGTGTTCGTGGGTCGTTCTGCCGTCTCCGTCGGGCACACACAGGCCAGCGCCCGATACATTCAAGTTGACAATGGTCACAACTCTATGCATGTGTTCGCGGGTCGTTCTGCCGTCAACGTCGGGCACACACAGGCCAGTACCCGATACACGCAAGTTGACAATGGTCACAAACTCTATGCATGTGTTCGCGTGTCGTTCTGCCGTCTCCGCCGCGCACATCCTAGCCAGCGCCCGATACATTAAAGTTGACAGTGGTCAAAACTCTATGCATGTGTTCGCGTGTCGTTCTGCCGTCTCCGCCGCGCACATCCTAGCCAGCGCCCGATACATTCAAGTTGACGACGGTCACAACACTATGAATGTGTTCGCGTGTCGTTCTGCCGTCTCCGCCGGGCGCATCCCAGCCAGCGCCCGATACATTCAAGTTGACAACGGTCACAACTCTATGCATGTGCTCGCGGGTCGTTCTGCCGTCAACGTCGGGCGCACACAGGCCAGTACCCGATTCATGCAAGTTGACAACGGTCACAAACTCTATGCATGTGTTCGCGTGTCGTTCTGCCGTCTCCGCCGGGCACATCCCAGCCAGCGCCCGATACATTCAAGTTGACAACGGTCACAAACTCTATGCATGTGTTCGCGTGTCGTTCTGCCGTCTCCGCCGGGCACATCCCAGCCAGCGCCCGATACATTCAAGTTGACAATGGTCACAACTCTATGCATGTGTTCGCGGGTCGTTCTACCGTCACCGTCGGGCACACTTGAGCCAGTACCCGCTTGACTTTTTTTTTTTTTTTATGTCAACGTCTTCTTCAAGGAAGTCCAAATTCTATGCATGTGTTCGTGGGTCGTTCTGCCGTCTCCGTCGGGCACACAATCAAGCCAGCGCCCGATACATTCAAGTTGACGATGGTCACAACACTATGCATGTGTTCGCGGGTCGTTCTGCCGTCAACGTCGGGCACACACAGGCCAGTACCCGATACATTCAAGTTGACAACGGTCACAACTCTATGCATGTGCTCGTGGGTCGTTCTACCGTCAACGTCGGGCGCACACAGGCCAGTACCCGATTCATGCAAGTTGACAACGGTCACAAACTCTATGCATGTGTTCGCGTGTCGTTCTGCCGTCTCCGCCGGGCACATCCCAGCCAGCGCCCGATACATTCAAGTTGACAACGGTCACAAACTCTATGCATGTGTTCGCGTGTCGTTCTGCCGTCTCCGCCGGGCACATCCCAGCCAGCGCCCGATACATTCAAGTTGACAATGGTCACAACTCTATGCATGTGTTCGCGGGTCGTTCTACCGTCACCGTCGGGCACACTTGAGCCAGTACCCGCTTGACTTTTTTTTTTTTTTTTTTATGTCAACGTCTTCTTCAAGGAAGTCCAAATTCTATGCATGTGTTCGTGGGTCGTTCTGCCGTCTCCGTCGGGCACACAATCAAGCCAGCGCCCGATACATTCAAGTTGACAATGGTCACAACTCTATGCATGTGTTCGCGGGTCGTTCTGCCGTCAACGTCGGGCACACACAGGCCAGTACCCGATACACGCAAGTTGACAACGGTCACAAACTCTATGCATGTGCTCGTGGGTCGTTCTACCGTCAACGTCGGGCGCACACAGGCCAGTACCCGATTCATGCAAGTTGACAACGGTCACAAACTCTATGCATGTGTTCGCGTGTCGTTCTGCCGTCTCCGCCGGGCACATCCCAGCCAGCGCCCGATACATTCAAGTTGACAACGGTCACAAACTCTATGCATGTGTTCGCGTGTCGTTCTGCCGTCGGGCAAACCTATGCCAATACCCGCTTGATTTTTTTGTATTTATTATTTTTTTTTTTTTGTCAAGTCTTCTTTAACGACGTCACAACTCTATGCATGTGTCCGTGTGTCGTTCTGCCGTCTCCGTCGGGCACACACAGGCCGCTAGTACCCGATACATGCAAGTTGACAATCTTCACAAACTCTATGCATGTGTTCGTGTGTCGTTCTACCGTCGGGCAAACCTATGCCAATACCCGCTCGATTTTTTGTATTTATTTATTTTATTTTTTTTTGTCAAGTCTTCTTTAACGACGTCACAACACTATGCATGTGTTCGCGTGTCGTTCTGCCGTCTCCGCCGGGCACATCCCAGCCAGCGCCCGATACGTTCAAGTTGACGACGGTCACATCTCTATGCATGTGTCCGTGTGTCGTTCTTCCCGCCTCCGTCGGGCACAT
>NC_092565.1:961298-968798 GCF_037975245.1 Apostichopus japonicus
ACCATGCGCCTGCGAGAACGCAGACGGGAGGACGAGAGACCCCGCGATTGGGTCGACCGGCTCTGCCCGGCAGAGGCTCCTCGACCGTTCCGGGGGGTCGGACGCTGGACCGCACCACGGGCGCATACGTCTACACCCCGATGGCACGTCGCACGACCGACGAACCCCCGGTTACCGATCGAGCCTGCTCGCCGAGTTTCACCGGCGCCGACATCACAGAACTCCATCTGACACTGACCCGACGCAGCCGGCCGTCGAAGGGACGGCTGCGGCCGGGCGCTCCTCCGGCGCGCGAACACGCCGACTCTGTGAGTGATTGTCTTCAGACGCTCAGACGGACGTGGCTCGAGGAGCAGAGCATCCCCGAGCCGCCATTTGCGTTCGAATAAGTCGATGATCAGTGAGTTCTGCAATTCACATGAATTCTCGCATCTAACTGCGTTCTTCATCGACGCACGAGCCGAGTGATCCACCACCAAGAATTGTCATTTGCCACTGGAAGACTCCCGCGTTCGCAAACTCTCCTCAGAGCCGAGGGAAGAAGTGGAACGGAAGGAGAAAGGACACGGGGACTCTGTGCCTTCTTTGCTTGTGACTGGAAAGAAATATCCTCCGTCGAGCCGAGGGGGGAAGCGGGCTCCCTCCTTCCCCCCACCGCCGCGAGGGCGGGTCGCGCGAGTCAGACTCGCCGACTGGGGGGAAATCGGGCGACACCGGTGCCCCTTCTCTGCCCTGCGGAGAATGCCTCGAGGAGCGCCGCGCCGCGGACGGCGACGGCGTCTCCACCCTTGCGGGACTTCTCCCTCGAAGCTACCGGGAGTGCGAGACTCCGTGAGACAGACGACGAGAGAAGAACCGGGTACTCCCCGGGCTGGTCTGTGTGTGACACGCCCGTCTCCTTTTTGTCGGAGAGAGCGAAGGCGAAGCGCGGGGTCTGACCTCGACCGTGGAACGGGGAAGGAGGCGGTGAAAACCCCGCTCGAGTCCCCCCGGCTTTTCCAATTTGCTCTCTCCGCGTGTCTCTCTGTGACGGCTTTTCCGACATTCCCCCTTTGTTCCCTCTCCGATCACGGAGGGGAAGGGTTCTGTTAATGATCCTTCCGCAGGTTCACCTACGGAAACCTTGTTACGACTTTTACTTCCTCTAAATGATCAAGTTTGACCGTCTTCTCGTCGCGCCTCGACAACCGGCCGAAGCCGGGGGTGCCAGACGGTCGATCCGATGGCCTCACTAAGTCATTCGATCGGTAGTAGCGACGGGCGGTGTGTACAAAGGGCAGGGACGTAATCAATGCGAGCTGATGACTCGCGTTTACTTGGAATTCCTCGTTCAAGGGACACAATTACAAGTCCCTGTCCCCAGCACGGAGAAGTCTCAGCGGATTACCCGGACCTTTCGGCCGAGGGCAAATGTACCCGCTGCTTGCGCCAGTGTAGCGCGCGTGCGGCCCCGGACATCTAAGGGCATCACAGACCTGTTATTGCTCCATCTCGTATGGCTGAAAGCCATTTGTCCCTCTAAGAAGTTCGCGGCTCACCACGACGGGTGGCCGGACTATTTAGCAAGCAAGAGTCTCGTTCGTTATCGGAATTAACCAGACAAATCACTCCACCAACTAAGAACGGCCATGCACCACCATCCACAAAATCAAGAAAGAGCTCTCAATCTGTCAATCCTCACTGTGTCCGGGCCGGGTAGGTTTCCCCGTGTTGAGTCAAATTAAGCCGCAGGCTCCACTCCTGGTGGTGCCCTTCCGTCAATTCCTTTAAGTTTCAGCTTTGCAACCATACTTCCCCCGGAACCCAAAGACTTTGGTTTTCCGGAGAGTTGCCCGCCGCGTCATGGGAGGAACGCCGGCGAATTACGAGTCGGTATCGTTTATGGTCGGAACTAGGGCGGTATCTGATCGCCTTCGATCCTCCGACTTTCGTTCTTGATCAATGAAGACATTCTTGGCAAATGCTTTCGCTGTCGGGCGTCTTGCGACGATCCAAGAATTTCACCTCTCACGCCGCAATACGAATGCCCCCGGCAGTCCCTCTTGATCATTACCTCAGGATCTCAAGACCAACGAAATAGAACCGAGGTCCTCTTCCACTATTCCATGCTGAGCTGTTCGGGCACTTTGGCCTGCTTTGAACACTTCAATTTTCTCAAAGTAAACGTTCCAGTCTCGCACGGCACTCAGTTAAGAGCACCGCACGACCAACCGAATCACTGGCCGGGAAAAATCTCCCACGACTCCCGTTTGACGGGGAGAAGGGGAACGGGCAGTGCACGCCTCACGGCGGACCGCCCGCCCCGGCCAGAAATCCGACTACGAGCTTTTTAACTGCAGCAAATTTAATATACGCTGCTGGAGCTGGAATTACCGCGGCTGCTGGCACCAGACTTGCCCTCCAGTAGATCCTCGTTAAAGGATTTAAAGTGTACTCATTCCGATCACAGGGCCTCCGAAGAGGCCTGTATCGTTATTTTTTGTCACTACCTCCCCGTGTCAGGAGTGGGTAATTTGCGTGCCTGCTGCCTTCCTTGGATGTGGTAGCCGTTTCTCAGGCTCCCTCTCCGGAATCGAACCCTGATTCTCCGTTACCCGTCACAACCATGATAAGCGCATAACTTACCATCGAAAGTTGATAGAGCAGACTTTTGAAGGGAGCGTCGCCGGTGCAAGACCGTGCGATCGGCATGATTATCTAGAGTTCACCAGCGGAGACCGGACCCCGAAAGGACCGGGCTGGCCTTGTTCCTAATAAGAGCACGCTTCCCCCGAAGGGTCGGCGCTTTGTTGCATGTATTAGCTCTAGAATTACCACAGTTATCCATGGTATAAGACTTTCTCCAATAAACCATAACTGATCTAATGAGCCATCTGCAGTTTCTCTTGTATGTTCAGGATTGTACTTAGACGTGCATGGCTTAATCTTTGAGACAAGCATATGACTACTGGCAGGATCAACCAGGTAACGGTCGACAGAACCGGGCTGGGCCCGTTCGCCGTCCGGGAGTCGCTCTCGCACTCCCCTCTCTCTCTCTCTGAATTCTCAATTGTCGATGCCGTGCTATTACGGTACAGTGATCGAAGAACCGCCCGAAGGGATTCTCGAGGTGTGTATCTCTACCCGAGTCGACTGGGTCGTCTCGAGAGGAGTCGCAGTGGTCCCGCCTCGGAGACGGGACCGGTTCGAAGCGACGCGGGAGGGCGACGGCTCGTCCACTGGAACAGGGGAGAGCAATCGCACGCCTCGAGCGTGCATTCGTTGCTTGGATGAAAAAGCCCGTACCGAGCGCCGAGTGCAACACATGGTCGCAGCAACGGCAGCATGCCCGAACGGGTCCCGTGGAGAAAGCTCGATATCTGACGACACCGAGGTCCTGCTCTTTCTCCACCGGGGGTTCTGCGGATGAAAAGGCTCAATATCTGAACGTCGATATATACGTGTGCACGGAGGGACACCTCTGCTCACGGGGCGAGTGGGTGAAAACCCCCGCTCTGAGCGCCGAGTTGCAACACATGGTCGCGATGAAACGACGGCTGACCCTACCGAAAGGGCCCGCTGGAGTCCAACCATGACACGTATACACACACGACAGACATTAAAAGCCTTCTCGAGTCTTGGATCGACTCTACTACCCCCCTCATATATAGAATCCGATTCACTCTGCCCGCTCGTTCTGACCATTGGATCACACACTTAAGCCAATACCCGCTACACTTAAGAGATCTCGAAATCTCGAACGAGACCCAGATTCTCTGCGGGTGAGTCGGGCGGCCTGCCGTCGCCGTCGGCTTGCCGTTTGCCTTTCGCCTGGTCGCATGGCACTCGTGCCATCGACCACGCAACGCGAGAGGCCTTCTCCCTTCTCCTTTCTCTCTCATCTCTACTCTCTCTCTTCTCCACCGGGGGTTCTGCGGATGAAAAAGCTCAATATCTGGGATTGTATATATACATATGCACGAAAGAACCTTCTACTCACGGGGCGAGTGGGTGAAAACCCCCGCACCGAGCGCCGAGTTGCAACACATGGTCGCGATGAAACGACGGCTGACCCTACCGAGAAGGCCAGCAAGGGTCTGACGTGCAAAAACATATTTACGCACCACAGGCAAGGAGCCTTTTCGAGTCTCGGGTGGACTCCCGTCCGCGAAAGCTTCATATCTGAACGTCGATATATACGTGTGCACGGAGGGACACCTCTGCTCACGGGGCGAGTGGGTGAAAACCCCCGCTCTGAGCGCCGAGTTGCAACACATGGTCGCGATGAAACGACGGCTGACCCTACCGAAAGGGCCCGCTGGAGTCCAACCATGACACGCATACACACACGACAGACATTAAAAGCCTTCTCGAGTCTTGGATCGACTCTACTACCCCCCTCATATATAGAATCCGATTCACTCTGCCCGCTCGTTCTGACCATTGGATCACACACTTAAGCCAATACCCGCTACACTAAAGAGATCTCAAAATCTCGGACGAGAGCCACACCTTGCGGATGCATCGGGCGGCCTGCCGTCGAGGTCGGCCGTCGCCCCGTCTCACAGACTCGTGCAACACGACGAGTCCCAGCCTACGCCTGTGTGCATCACCGTCGGCCTAAATCTCGGCCCTCGCCCGGTCGCATGACACTCGTGCCATCGACCGCACCATCGACCTTCTCACCCGGGAGCAACCCGTGTTTTCAGAGGAGTGCCGGGGTTGCTCCCGTGCCGGGTATGTCTTGTCCGGCGGCGCCCCGTCTCACAGACTCGTGCAACGACAACGGGTCCCATGCCTACGCATGTGTGCATCACCGTCGGCTAATTACTCGGCCCTCGCCCGGTCGCATGACACTCGTGCCGTCGATCACACCATCGACCTTCTCACATGGGAGCGACCCGTATTTTCAGAGGAGTGTCGGGGTTGCTCCCGTGCCGGATATATCTTGACGAAATCAAGGAGATATATGAGGAAACTTCTACAATTTGAAGATCGACCGGCGAGACAAGACACTCCCCTTAATATATAATCCGATTCACTCTGCCCACTCATTCTGACCATTGGGTCACACACTTAAGCCAATACCCGTTACACTAAAGTTGACCATGTTTTTTTTTTTTTGATATTATTATTATTATTTTTTTTTTGTCAACGTCCTCTGTAACGAAGTCAAAACTCTATGCATGTGTTCGCGTGTCGTTCTGCCGTCTCCGCCGGGCACATCCCAGCCAGCGCCCGATACATTTCAGTTGACAACGGTCACAACTCTATGCATGTGCTCGTGGGTCGTTCTGCCGTCAACGTCGGGAACACACAGGCCAGTACCCGCTACATTAAAATTGACAATGGTCACAACTCTATGCATGTGCTCGTGGGTCGTTCTACCGTCAACGTCGGGCGCACACAGGCCAGTACCCGATACATGCAAGTTGACAGTGGTCACAAACTCTATGCATGTGTTCGCGTGTCGTTCTGCCGTCTCCGCCGGGCACATCCCAGCCAGCGCCCGATACATTCAAGTTGACAACGGTCACAACTCTATGCATGTGCTCGTGGGTCGTTCTACCGTCAACGTCGGGCGCACACAGGCCAGTACCCGATACATGCAAGTTGACAATGGTCACAAACTCTATGCATGTGTTCGCGTGTCGTTCTGCCGTCTCCGCCGGGCACATCCCAGCCAGCGCCCGATACATTCAAGTTGACAACGGTCACAACTCTATGCATGTGTTCGCGTGTCGTTCTGCCGTCTCCGCCGGGCACATCCCAGCCAGCGCCCGATACATTAAAGTTGACAACGGTCACAACTCTATGCATGTGCTCGTGGGTCGTTCTACCGTCAACGTCGGGCGCACACAGGCCAGTACCCGATACATGCAAGTTGACAGTGGTCACAAACTCTATGCATGTGTTCGCGTGTCGTTCTGCCGTCTCCGCCGGGCACATCCCAGCCAGCGCCCGATACATTCAAGTTGACAACGGTCACAACTCTATGCATGTGTTCGCGTGTCGTTCTGCCGTCTCCGCCGGGCACATCCCAGCCAGCGCCCGATACATTCAAGTTGACAATGGTCACAACTCTATGCATGTGTTCGCGGGTCGTTCTACCGTCACCGTCGGGCACACTTGAGCCAGTACCCGCTTGACTTTTTTTTTTTTTTTTTAAGTCAACGTCTTCTTCAAGGAAGTCCAAATTCTATGCATGTGTTCGTGGGTCGTTCTGCCGTCTCCGTCGGGCACACACAGGCCAGCGCCCGATACATTCAAGTTGACAGTGGTCAAAACTCTATGCATGTGTTCGCGTGTCGTTCTGCCGTCTCCGCCGCGCACATCCTAGCCAGCGCCCGATACATTCAAGTTGACGATGGTCACAACACTATGCATGTGTTCGCGTGTCGTTCTGCCGTCTCCGCCGGGCGCATCCCAGCCAGCGCCCGATACATTCAAGTTGACAACGGTCACAACTCTATGCATGTGCTCGTGGGTCGTTCTATACCGTCAACGTCGGGCGCACACAGGCCAGTACCCGATTCATGCAAGTTGACAACGGTCACAAACTCTATGCATGTGTTCGCGTGTCGTTCTGCCGTCTCCGCCGGGCACATCCCAGCCAGCGCCCGATACATTCAAGTTGACAACGGTCACAAACTCTATGCATGTGTTCGCGTGTCGTTCTGCCGTCTCCGCCGGGCACATCCCAGCCAGCGCCCGATACATTCAAGTTGACAATGGTCACAACTCTATGCATGTGTTCGCGGGTCGTTCTACCGTCACCGTCGGGCACACTTGAGCCAGTACCCGCTTGACTTTTTTTTTTTTTTTTTTATGTCAACGTCTTCTTCAAGGAAGTCCAAATTCTATGCATGTGTTCGTGGGTCGTTCTGCCGTCTCCGTCGGGCACACACAGGCCAGCGCCCGATACATTCAAGTTGACAATGGTCACAACTCTATGCATGTGTTCGCGGGTCGTTCTGCCGTCAACGTCGGGCACACACAGGCCAGTACCCGATACACGCAAGTTGACAATGGTCACAAACTCTATGCATGTGTTCGCGTGTCGTTCTGCCGTCTCCGCCGCGCACATCCTAGCCAGCGCCCGATACATTAAAGTTGACAGTGGTCAAAACTCTATGCATGTGTTCGCGTGTCGTTCTGCCGTCTCCGCCGCGCACATCCTAGCCAGCGCCCGATACATTCAAGTTGACGACGGTCACAACACTATGAATGTGTTCGCGTGTCGTTCTGCCGTCTCCGCCGGGCGCATCCCAGCCAGCGCCCGATACATTCAAGTTGACAACGGTCACAACTCTATGCATGTGCTCGCGGGTCGTTCTGCCGTCAACGTCGGGCGCACACAGGCCAGTACCCGATTCATGCAAGTTGACAACGGTCACAAACTCTATGCATGTGTTCGCGTGTCGTTCTGCCGTCTCCGCCGGGCACATCCCAGCCAGCGCCCGATACATTCAAGTTGACAACGGTCACAAACTCTATGCATGTGTTCGCGTGTCGTTCTGC
>NC_092565.1:973798-983798 GCF_037975245.1 Apostichopus japonicus
ACAGCGCCAGTCCTGCTTACCAAGAGTGGCCCACTGAGCACTCGTTCATTCTCACTCGTCCGGCTCCAAGCCAGCGAGTCGGACCTCTTACCAATTGAAAGTTTGAGAATAGGTTGAGGTCGTTTCGGCCCCAAGGCCTCTAATCATTCGCTTTACCAGATAAAATTGTTCACGAATATCTCCCGAGCACCAGCTATCCTGAGGGAAACTTCGGAAGGAACCAGCTACTAGATGGTTCGATAAGTCTTTCGCCCCTATACTCAGGTCGGACGATCGATTTGCACGTCAGAACCGCTGCGGACATCCACCAGAGTTTCCTCTGGCTTCCTCCTGCCCGAGCATAGTTCACCATCTTTCGGGTTTTAGCATGCTTGCTCTTCCTCCGCTCCACCGGACGAGCCGGACGGAACGGGGGTGGCGGTGCGCCCGACCCAGAGGGCCGGGATCCCGCCTCGTGGACGGCCCCTGTGCCGACCTTCACTTTCGTTATGCCAGGATAGGTTTCGGTAGTACCCCCTCGACTTGCAAGCCTGCTTAGACTCCTTGGTCCGTGTTTCAAGACGGGTCGAATGAGGAGGCCTCGCTCACGCCCGACAGACCCTCCGCTTCGGCCGAAGCCGCGGCGAGACCGGACCCTCCGGATCCCGCCGGCCACGCGACAGCAAGCTGTGCACGCGACCGACGGAGACGCCGGTGGCCGGACCCCGCTGCCTGAACCCCCGGGGGGGCAGGCCGTCACGCAGAGTCCTCGACAGAGAGCGCAGTGAGCAACCGTGACGGGCGGCGTAAGACGGCGAGGGCCGAAGCCCCCGCACGCCCGCAGCCTCGCCCGCCCCTCTGCTCCGCTCTTCGGTCGGTCGCCGGGAAGGGCGCCGAACGGTAGAAGTGCGACGCGGACGGACGGCGAAGCGCCGCGGGTCGGTCCCGAGGGATCCGAACCCGCACACGCTGCGCGCCGACCGCGCCTGAATCAACCGGACGCCCCATGTAGCATGCGGCACTCATCCGTTTACTTCTTGGCAGTTTCACGCAATGTTGAACCCCTCTCTTCAAGTTCTTTTCAACGTTCCCTCACGGTACTTGTTGACTATCGGTCTCGTGCATAGTATTGAGCCTTGGATGGAGTTCACCACCCCTCTTTGGGCTGCATTCTAAAACAACCCGACTCTTGGAAAGCTTTCCCCTCCGGCCTTCGAGTCCGCCCCTACGGGCCTTACACCGCTGCGGGTAAGCTGCAGCCCCCGATCACAGTGGACTGCGGCCGGACCTCTGTCGACCGGAGTTCAGTTTCCTTACGCCACAGGTCCCTCGCACCGCAAACGGGCGCGGGGATTCGGCGATGGGCTCTTCCTGCTTCGCTCGCCGCTACTGAAGAATCCTTGTTAGTTTCTTTTCTCTCCGCTTAGTGATATGCTAAATCCAGCGGGTAATCTCATCCGATCTGAGGTCTGGAATCTGTGAAAGACACGTGGAACGTGATCGGAGTCATAGCGGCGACCCGGGGTCTCTCTTCCCCGGCGCTCCCCGGAAGAATCGGGGTCGCCGGCGGGAAAGGGTGGCCTACCATGCGCCTGCGAGAACGCAGACGGGAGGACGAGAGACCCCGCGATTGGGTCGACCGGCTCTGCCCGGCAGCGGCTCCTCGACCGTTCCGGGGGGTCGGACGCTGGACCGCACCACGGGCGCATACCGTCTACACCCCGATGGCACGTCGCCACGACACGACGAACCCCCCGGTTACCGATCGAGCCTGCTCGCCGAGTTTCACCGGCGCCGACATCACAGAAACTCCATCTGACACTGACCCGACGCAGCCGGCCGTCGAAGGGACGGCTGCGGCCGGGCGCTCCTCCGGCGCGCGAACACGCCGACTCTGTGAGTGATTGTCTTCAGACGCTCAGACGGGACGTGGCTCGAGGAGCAGAGCATCCCCCCGAGCCGCCATTTGCGTTCGAATAAGTCGATGATCAGTGAGTTCCTGCAATTCACATGAATTCTCGCATCTAACTGCGTTCTTCATCGACGCACGAGCCGAGTGATCCACCACAAGAATTGTCATTTGCCACTGGAAGACTCCCGCGTTCGCAAAACTCTCCTCAGGAGCCGAGGGAAGGAAGTGGAACGGAAGGAGAAAGGACACGGGGGACTCTGTGCCTTCTTTGCTTGTGAATGGAAAAGAAATATCCTCCGTCGAGCCGAGGGGGGAAGCGGGCTCCCTCCTTCCCCCCACCGCCGCGAGGGCGGGTCGCGCGAGTCAGACTCGCCGACTGGGGGGAAATCGGGCGACACCGGTGCCCCTTCTGCCCCTGCGGAGAATGCCTCGAGGAGCGCCGCGCCGCGGACGGCGGACGGCGTCTCCACCCTTGCGGGACTTCTCCCTCGAAGCTACAGGGAGCGCGAGACTCCGTGAGACAGACGACGAGAGAAGAACCGGGTACTCCCCGGGCTGGTCTGTGTGTGACACGCCCGTCTCCTTTTTGTCGGAGAGAGCGAAGGCGAAGCGCGGGTCTGACCTCGACGTGGAACGGGGAAGGAGGCGGTGAAAACCCGCTCGAGTCCCCCCCCCGGCTTTACCAATTTGCTCTCTCCGCGTGTCTCTCTGTGACGGCTTTTCCGACATTCCCCCTTTGTTCCCTCTCCGATCACGGAGGGGAAGGGGTTCTGTTAATGTCCTTCCGCAGGTTCACCCTACGGAAACCTTGTTACGACTTTTACTTCCTCTAAATGATCAAGTTTGACCGTCTTCTCGTCGCGCCCTCGACAAACCGGCCGAAGCCGGGGGTGCCAGACGGTCGATCGATGGCCTCACTAAGTCATTCGATCGGTAGTAGCGACGGGGCGGTGTGTACAAAGGGCAGGGACGTAATCAATGCGAGCTGATGACTCGCGTTTACTTGGAATTCCTCGTTCAAGGGACACAATTACAAGTCCCTGTCCCCAGCACGGAGAAGTCTCAGCGGATTACCCGGACCTTTCGGCCGAGGGCAAATGTACCCGCTGCTTGCGCCAGTGTAGCGCGCGTGCGGCCCCGGACACTCTAAGGGCATCACAGACCTGTTAATTGCTCCATCTCGTATGGCTGAAAGCCATTTGTCCCTCTAAGAAGTTCGCGGCTCACCACGAGGGTGGCCGGACTATTTAGCAAGCAAGAGTCTCGTTCGTTATCGGAATTAACCAGACAAATCACTCCACCAACTAGAACGGCCATGCACCACCATCCACAAAATCAAGAAAGAGCTCTCAATCTGTCAATCCTCACTGTGTCCGGGCGGGTAGGTTTCCCCGTGTTGAGTCAAATTAAGCCGCAGGCTCCACTCCTGGTGGTGCCCTTCCGTCAATTCCTTTAAGTTTCAGCTTTGCAACCATACTTCCCCCGGAACCCAAAGACTTTGGTTTTCCGGAGAGTTGCCCGCCGCGTCATGGGAGGAACGCCGGCGAATTACGAGTCGGTATCGTTTATGGTCGGAACTAGGGCGGTATCTGATCGCCTTCGATCCTCCGACTTTCGTTCTTGATCAATGAAGACATTCTTGGCAAATGCTTTCGCTGTCGGGCGTCTTGCGACGATCCAAGAATTTCACCTCTCACGCCGCAATACGAATGCCCCCGGCAGTCCCTCTTGATCATTACCTCAGGATCTCAAGACCAACGAAATAGAACCGAGGTCCTCTTCCACTATTCCATGCTGAGCTGTTCGGGCACTTTGGCCTGCTTTGAACACTTCAATTTTCTCAAAGTAAACGTTCCAGTCTCGCACGGCACTCAGTTAAGAGCACCGCACGACCAACCGAATCACTGGCCGGGAAAAATCTCCCACGACTCCCGTTTGACGGGGAGAAGGGGAACGGGCAGTGCACGCCTCACGGCGGACCGCCCGCCCCGGCCAGAAATCCGACTACGAGCTTTTTAACTGCAGCAAATTTAATATACGCTGCTGGAGCTGGAATTACCGCGGCTGCTGGCACCAGACTTGCCCTCCAGTAGATCCTCGTTAAAGGATTTAAAGTGTACTCATTCCGATCACAGGGCCTCCGAAGAGGCCTGTATCGTTATTTTTTGTCACTACCTCCCCGTGTCAGGAGTGGGTAATTTGCGTGCCTGCTGCCTTCCTTGGATGTGGTAGCCGTTTCTCAGGCTCCCCTCTCCGGAATCGAACCCTGATTCTCCGTTACCCGTCACAACCATGATAAGCGCATAACTTACCATCGAAAGTTGATAGAGCAGACTTTTGAAGGAGCGTCGCCGGTGCAAGACCGTGCGATCGGCATGATTATCTAGAGTTCACCAGCGGAGACCGGACCCCGAAAGGACCGGGCTGGCCTTGTTCCTAATAAGAGCACGCTTCCCCCGAAGGGTCGGCGCTTTGGTTGCATGTATTAGCTCTAGAATTACCACAGTTATCCATGGTATAAGACTTTCTCCAATAAACCATAACTGATCTAATGAGCCATCTGCAGTTTCTCTTGTATGTTCAGGATTGTACTTAGACGTGCATGGCTTAATCTTTGAGACAAGCATATGACTACTGGCAGGATCAACCAGGTAACGGTCGACAGAACCGGGCTGGGCCCGTTCGCCGTCCGGGAGTCGCTCTCGCACTCCCTCTCTCTCTCTCTGAATTCTCAATTGTCGATGCCGTGCTATTACGGTTACAGTGATCGAAGAACCGCCCGAAGGGATTCTCGAGGTGTGTATCTCTACCCGAGTCGACTGGGTCGTCTCGAGAGGAGTCGCAGTGGTCCCGCCTCGGAGACGGGACCGGTTCGAAGCGACGCGGGAGGGCGACGGCTCGTCCACTGGAACAGGGGAGGAGCAAATCGCACGCCTCGAGCGTGCATTCGTTGCTTGGATGAAAAAGCCCGTACCGAGCGCCGAGTGCAACACATGGTCGCAGCAACGGCAGCATGCCCGAACGGGGTCCCGTGGAGAAAGCTCGATATCTGACGACACCGAGGTCCTGCTCTTTCTCCACCGGGGGTTCTGCGGATGAAAAGGCTCAATATCTGAACGTCGATATATACGTGTGCACGGAGGGACACCTCTGCTCACGGGGCGAGTGGGTGAAAACCCCCGCTTCTGAGCGCCGAGTTGCAACACATGGTCGCGATGAAACGACGGCTGACCCTACCGAAAGGGCCCGCTGGAGTCCAACCATGACACGTATACACACACGACAGACATTAAAAGCCTTCTCGAGTCTTGGATCGACTCTACTACCCCCCTCATATATAGAATCCGATTCACTCTGCCCGCTCGTTCTGACCATTGGATCACACACTTAAGCCAATACCCGCTACACTTAAGAGATCTCGAAATCTCGAACGAGACCCAGATTCTCTGCGGGTGAGTCGGGCGGCCTGCCGTCGCCGTCGGCTTGCCGTTTGCCTTTCGCCTGGTCGCATGGCACTCGTGCCATCGACCACGCAACGCGAGAGGCCTTCTCCCTTCTCCTTTCTCTCTCATCTCTACTCTCTCTCTTCTCCACCGGGGGTTCTGCGGATGAAAAAGCTCAATATCTGGGATTGTATATATACATATGCACGAAAGAACCTTCTACTCACGGGGCGAGTGGGTGAAAACCCCCGCACCGAGCGCCGAGTTGCAACACATGGTCGCGATGAAACGACGGCTGACCCTACCGAGAAGGCCAGCAAGGGTCTGACGTGCAAAAACATATTTACGCACCACAGGCAAGGAGCCTTTTCGAGTCTCGGGTGGACTCCCGTCCGCGAAAGCTTCATATCTGAACGTCGATATATACGTGTGCACGGAGGGACACCTCTGCTCACGGGGCGAGTGGGTGAAAACCCCCGCTCTGAGCGCCGAGTTGCAACACATGGTCGCGATGAAACGACGGCTGACCATACCGAAAGGGCCCGCTGGAGTCCAACCATGACACGCATACACACACGACAGACATTAAAAGCCTTCTCGAGTCTTGGATCGACTCTACTACCCCCCTCATATATAGAATCCGATTCACTCTGCCCGCTCGTTCTGACCATTGGATCACACACTTAAGCCAATACCCGCTACACTAAAGAGATCTCAAAATCTCGGACGAGAGCCACACCTTGCGGATGCATCGGGCGGCCTGCCGTCGAGGTCGGCCGTCGCCCCGTCTCACAGACTCGTGCAACACGACGAGTCCCAGCCTACGCCTGTGTGCATCACCGTCGGCCTAAATCTCGGCCCTCGCCCGGTCGCATGACACTCGTGCCATCGACCGCACCATCGACCTTCTCACCCGGGAGCAACCCGTGTTTTCAGAGGAGTGCCGGGGTTGCTCCCGTGCCGGGTATGTCTTGTCCGGCGGCGCCCCGTCTCACAGACTCGTGCAACGACAACGGGTCCCATGCCTACGCATGTGTGCATCACCGTCGGCTAATTACTCGGCCCTCGCCCGGTCGCATGACACTCGTGCCGTCGATCACACCATCGACCTTCTCACATGGGAGCGACCCGTATTTTCAGAGGAGTGTCGGGGTTGCTCCCGTGCCGGATATATCTTGACGAAATCAAGGAGATATATGAGGAAACTTCTACAATTTGAAGATCGACCGGCGAGACAAGACACTCCCCTTAATATATAATCCGATTCACTCTGCCCACTCATTCTGACCATTGGGTCACACACTTAAGCCAATACCCGTTACACTAAAGTTGACCATGTTTTGTTTTTTTTGATATTATTATTATTATTTTTTTTTTGTCAACGTCCTCTGTAACGAAGTCAAAACTCTATGCATGTGTTCGCGTGTCGTTCTGCCGTCTCCGCCGGGCACATCCCAGCCAGCGCCCGATACATTTCAGTTGACAACGGTCACAACTCTATGCATGTGCTCGTGGGTCGTTCTGCCGTCAACGTCGGGAACACACAGGCCAGTACCCGCTACATTAAATTGACAATGGTCACAACTCTATGCATGTGCTCGTGGGTCGTTCTACCGTCAACGTCGGGCGCACACAGGCCAGTACCCGATACATGCAAGTTGACAGTGGTCACAAACTCTATGCATGTGTTCGCGTGTCGTTCTGCCGTCTCCGCCGGGCCACATCCCAGCCAGCGCCCGATACATTCAAGTTGACAACGGTCACAACTCTATGCATGTGCTCGTGGGGTCGTTCTACCGTCAACGTCGGGCGCACACAGGCCAGTACCCGATACATGCAAGTTGACAATGGTCACAAACTCTATGCATGTGTTCGCGTGTCGTTCTGCCGTCTCCGCCGGGCACATCCCAGCCAGCGCCCGATACATTCAAGTTGACAACGGTCACAACTCTATGCATGTGTTCGCGTGTCGTTCTGCGTCTCCGCCGGGCACATCCCAGCCAGCGCCCGATACATTAAAGTTGACAACGGTCACAACTCTATGCATGTGCTCGTGGGTCGTTCTACCGTCAACGTCGGGCGCACACAGGCCAGTACCCGATACATGCAAGTTGACAGTGGTCACAAACTCTATGCATGTGTTCGCGTGTCGTTCTGCCGTCTCCGCCGGGCACATCCCAGCCAGCGCCCGATACATTCAAGTTGACAACGGTCACAACTCTATGCATGTGTTCGCGTGTCGTTCTGCCGTCTCCGCCGGGCACATCCCAGCCAGCGCCCGATACATTCAAGTTGACAATGGTCACAACTCTATGCATGTGTTCGCGGGTCGTTCTACCGTCACCGTCGGGCACACTTGAGCAGTACCCGCTTGACTTTTTTTTTTTTTTTTTAAGTCAACGTCTTCTTCAAGGAAGTCCAAATTCTATGCATGTGTTCGTGGGTCGTTCTGCCGTCTCCGTCGGGCACACACAGGCCAGCGCCCGATACATTCAAGTTGACAGTGGTCAAAACTCTATGCATGTGTTCGCGTGTCGTTCTGCCGTCTCCGCCGCGCACATCCTAGCCAGCGCCCGATACATTCAAGTTGACGATGGTCACAACACTATGCATGTGTTCGCGTGTCGTTCTGCCGTCTCCGCCGGGCGCATCCCAGCCAGCGCCCGATACATTCAAGTTGACAACGGTCACAACTCTATGCATGTGCTCGTGGGTCGTTCTACCGTCAACGTCGGGCGCACACAGGCCAGTACCCGATTCATGCAAGTTTGACAACGGTCACAAACTCTATGCATGTGTTCGCGTGTCGTTCTGCCGTCTCCGCCGGGCACATCCCAGCCAGCGCCCGATACATTCAAGTTGACAACGGTCACAAACTCTATGCATGTGTTCGCGTGTCGTTCTGCCGTCTCCGCCGGGCACATCCCAGCCAGCGCCCGATACATTCAAGTTGACAATGGTCACAACTCTATGCATGTGTTCGCGGGTCGTTCTACCGTCACCGTCGGGCACACTTGAGCCAGTACCCGCTTGACTTTTTTTTTTTTTTTTTTTATGTCAACGTCTTCTTCAAGGAAGTCCAAATTCTATGCATGTGTTCGTGGGTCGTTCTGCCGTCTCCGTCGGGCACACACAGGCCAGCGCCCGATACATTCAAGTTGACAATGGTCACAACTCTATGCATGTGTTCGCGGGTCGTTCTGCCGTCAACGTCGGGCACACACAGGCCAGTACCCGATACACGCAAGTTGACAATGGTCACAAACTCTATGCATGTGTTCGCGTGTCGTTCTGCCGTCTCCGCCGCGCACATCCTAGCCAGCGCCCGATACATTAAAGTTGACAGTGGTCAAAACTCTATGCATGTGTTCGCGTGTCGTTCTGCCGTCTCCGCCGCGCACATCCTAGCCAGCGCCCGATACATTCAAGTTGACGACGGTCACAACACTATGAATGTGTTCGCGTGTCGTTCTGCCGTCTCCGCCGGGCGCATCCCAGCCAGCGCCCGATACATTCAAGTTGACAACGGTCACAACTCTATGCATGTGCTCGCGGTCGTTCTGCCGTCAACGTCGGGCGCACACAGGCCAGTACCCGATTCATGCAAGTTGACAACGGTCACAAACTCTATGCATGTGTTCGCGTGTCGTTCTGCCGTCTCCGCCGGGCACATCCCAGCCAGCGCCCGATACATTCAAGTTGACAACGGTCACAAACTCTATGCATGTGTTCGCGTGTCGTTCTGCCGTCTCCGCCGGGCACATCCCAGCCAGCGCCCGATACATTCAAGTTGACAATGGTCACAACTCTATGCATGTGTTCGCGGGTCGTTCTACCGTCACCGTCGGGCACACTTGAGCCAGTACCCGCTTGACTTTTTTTTTTTTTTTTATGTCAACGTCTTCTTCAAGGAAGTCCAAATTCTATGCATGTGTTCGTGGGTCGTTCTGCCGTCTCCGTCGGGCACACAATCAAGCCAGCGCCCGATACATTCAAGTTGACGATGGTCACAACACTATGCATGTGTTCGCGGGTCGTTCTGCCGTCAACGTCGGGCACACACAGGCCAGTACCCGATACATTCAAGTTGACAACGGTCACAACTCTATGCATGTGCTCGTGGGTCGTTCTACCGTCAACGTCGGGCGCACACAGGCCAGTACCCGATTCATGCAAGTTGACAACGGTCACAAACTCTATGCATGTGTTTCGCGTGTCGTTCTGCCGTCTCCGCCGGGCACATCCCAGCCAGCGCCCGATACATTCAAGTTGACAACGGTCACAAACTCTATGCATGTGTTCGCGTGTCGTTCTGCCGTCTCCGCCGGGCACATCCAGCCAGCGCCCGATACATTCAAGTTGACAATGGTCACAACTCTATGCATGTGTTCGCGGGTCGTTCTACCGTCACCGTCGGGCACACTTGAGCCAGTACCCGCTTGACTTTTTTTTTTTTTTTTTTATGTCAACGTCTTCTTCAAGGAAGTCCAAATTCTATGCATGTGTTCGTGGGTCGTTCTGCCGTCTCCGTCGGGCACACAATCAAGCCAGCGCCCGATACATTCAAGTTGACAATGGTCACAACTCTATGCATGTGTTCGCGGGTCGTTCTGCCGTCAACGTCGGGCACACACAGGCCAGTACCCGATACACGCAAGTTGACAAC
>NC_092565.1:988798-999252 GCF_037975245.1 Apostichopus japonicus
CCGGACGGCGAAGCGCCGCGGGTCGGTCCCGAGGGATCCGAACCCGCACACGCTGCCGCGCCGACCGCGCCTGAATCAACCGGACGCCCCATGTAGCATGCGGCACTCATCCGTTTACTTCTTGGCAGTTTCACGCAATGTTGAACCCTCTCTTCAAAGTTCTTTTCAACGTTCCCTCACGGTACTTGTTGACTATCGGTCTCGTGCATAGTATTGAGCCTTGGATGGAGTTCACCACCCCTCTTTGGGCTGCATTCTAAAACAACCCGACTCTTGGAAAGCTTTCCCTCCGGCCTTCGAGTCCGCCCTACGGGCCTTACACCCGCTGCGGGTAAGCTGCAGCCCCGATCACAGTGGACTGCGGCCGGACTCTGTCGACCGGAGTTCAGTTTCCTTACGCCACAGGTCCCTCGCACCGCAAACGGGCGCGGGGATTCGGCGATGGGCTCTTCCTGCTTCGCTCGCCGCTACTGAAGGAATCCTTGTTAGTTTCTTTTCTCTCCGCTTAGTGATATGCTTAAATCCAGCGGGTAATCTCATCCGATCTGAGGTCTGGAATCGTGAAAGACACGTGGAACGTGATCGGAGTCATAGCGGCGACCCGGGGTCTCTCCTTCCCCGGCGCTCCCCGAAGAATCGGGTCGCCGGCGGGAAAGGGTGGCCTACCATGCGCCTGCGAGAACGCAGACGGGAGGACGAGAGACCCCGCGATTGGGTCGACCGGCTCTGCCCGGCAGAGGCTCCTCGACCGTTCCGGGGGGTCGGACGCTGGACCGCACCACGGGCGCATACGTCTACACCCCGATGGCACGTCGCACGACCGACGAACCCCCGGTTACCGATCGAGCCTGCTCGCCGAGTTTCACCGGCGCCGACATCACAGAACTCCATCTGACACTGACCCGACGCAGCCGGCCGTCGAAGGGACGGCTGCGGCCGGGCGCTCCTCCGGCGCGCGAACACGCCGACTCTGTGAGTGATTGTCTTCAGACGCTCAGACGGACGTGGCTCGAGGAGCAGAGCATCCCCGAGCCGCCATTTGCGTTCGAATAAGTCGATGATCAGTGAGTTCTGCAATTCACATGAATTCTCGCATCTAACTGCGTTCTTCATCGACGCACGAGCCGAGTGATCCACCACCAAGAATTGTCATTTGCCACTGGAAGACTCCCGCGTTCGCAAACTCTCCTCAGAGCCGAGGGAAGAAGTGGAACGGAAGGAGAAAGGACACGGGGACTCTGTGCCTTCTTTGCTTGTGACTGGAAAGAAATATCCTCCGTCGAGCCGAGGGGGGAAGCGGGCTCCCTCCTTCCCCCCACCGCCGCGAGGGCGGGTCGCGCGAGTCAGACTCGCCGACTGGGGGGAAATCGGGCGACACCGGTGCCCCTTCTCTGCCCTGCGGAGAATGCCTCGAGGAGCGCCGCGCCGCGGACGGCGACGGCGTCTCCACCCTTGCGGGACTTCTCCCTCGAAGCTACCGGGAGTGCGAGACTCCGTGAGACAGACGACGAGAGAAGAACCGGGTACTCCCCGGGCTGGTCTGTGTGTGACACGCCCGTCTCCTTTTTGTCGGAGAGAGCGAAGGCGAAGCGCGGGGTCTGACCTCGACCGTGGAACGGGGAAGGAGGCGGTGAAAACCCCGCTCGAGTCCCCCCGGCTTTTCCAATTTGCTCTCTCCGCGTGTCTCTCTGTGACGGCTTTTCCGACATTCCCCCTTTGTTCCCTCTCCGATCACGGAGGGGAAGGGTTCTGTTAATGATCCTTCCGCAGGTTCACCTACGGAAACCTTGTTACGACTTTTACTTCCTCTAAATGATCAAGTTTGACCGTCTTCTCGTCGCGCCTCGACAACCGGCCGAAGCCGGGGGTGCCAGACGGTCGATCCGATGGCCTCACTAAGTCATTCGATCGGTAGTAGCGACGGGCGGTGTGTACAAAGGGCAGGGACGTAATCAATGCGAGCTGATGACTCGCGTTTACTTGGAATTCCTCGTTCAAGGGACACAATTACAAGTCCCTGTCCCCAGCACGGAGAAGTCTCAGCGGATTACCCGGACCTTTCGGCCGAGGGCAAATGTACCCGCTGCTTGCGCCAGTGTAGCGCGCGTGCGGCCCCGGACATCTAAGGGCATCACAGACCTGTTATTGCTCCATCTCGTATGGCTGAAAGCCATTTGTCCCTCTAAGAAGTTCGCGGCTCACCACGACGGGTGGCCGGACTATTTAGCAAGCAAGAGTCTCGTTCGTTATCGGAATTAACCAGACAAATCACTCCACCAACTAAGAACGGCCATGCACCACCATCCACAAAATCAAGAAAGAGCTCTCAATCTGTCAATCCTCACTGTGTCCGGGCCGGGTAGGTTTCCCCGTGTTGAGTCAAATTAAGCCGCAGGCTCCACTCCTGGTGGTGCCCTTCCGTCAATTCCTTTAAGTTTCAGCTTTGCAACCATACTTCCCCCGGAACCCAAAGACTTTGGTTTTCCGGAGAGTTGCCCGCCGCGTCATGGGAGGAACGCCGGCGAATTACGAGTCGGTATCGTTTATGGTCGGAACTAGGGCGGTATCTGATCGCCTTCGATCCTCCGACTTTCGTTCTTGATCAATGAAGACATTCTTGGCAAATGCTTTCGCTGTCGGGCGTCTTGCGACGATCCAAGAATTTCACCTCTCACGCCGCAATACGAATGCCCCCGGCAGTCCCTCTTGATCATTACCTCAGGATCTCAAGACCAACGAAATAGAACCGAGGTCCTCTTCCACTATTCCATGCTGAGCTGTTCGGGCACTTTGGCCTGCTTTGAACACTTCAATTTTCTCAAAGTAAACGTTCCAGTCTCGCACGGCACTCAGTTAAGAGCACCGCACGACCAACCGAATCACTGGCCGGGAAAAATCTCCCACGACTCCCGTTTGACGGGGAGAAGGGGAACGGGCAGTGCACGCCTCACGGCGGACCGCCCGCCCCGGCCAGAAATCCGACTACGAGCTTTTTAACTGCAGCAAATTTAATATACGCTGCTGGAGCTGGAATTACCGCGGCTGCTGGCACCAGACTTGCCCTCCAGTAGATCCTCGTTAAAGGATTTAAAGTGTACTCATTCCGATCACAGGGCCTCCGAAGAGGCCTGTATCGTTATTTTTTGTCACTACCTCCCCGTGTCAGGAGTGGGTAATTTGCGTGCCTGCTGCCTTCCTTGGATGTGGTAGCCGTTTCTCAGGCTCCCTCTCCGGAATCGAACCCTGATTCTCCGTTACCCGTCACAACCATGATAAGCGCATAACTTACCATCGAAAGTTGATAGAGCAGACTTTTGAAGGGAGCGTCGCCGGTGCAAGACCGTGCGATCGGCATGATTATCTAGAGTTCACCAGCGGAGACCGGACCCCGAAAGGACCGGGCTGGCCTTGTTCCTAATAAGAGCACGCTTCCCCCGAAGGGTCGGCGCTTTGTTGCATGTATTAGCTCTAGAATTACCACAGTTATCCATGGTATAAGACTTTCTCCAATAAACCATAACTGATCTAATGAGCCATCTGCAGTTTCTCTTGTATGTTCAGGATTGTACTTAGACGTGCATGGCTTAATCTTTGAGACAAGCATATGACTACTGGCAGGATCAACCAGGTAACGGTCGACAGAACCGGGCTGGGCCCGTTCGCCGTCCGGGAGTCGCTCTCGCACTCCCCTCTCTCTCTCTCTGAATTCTCAATTGTCGATGCCGTGCTATTACGGTACAGTGATCGAAGAACCGCCCGAAGGGATTCTCGAGGTGTGTATCTCTACCCGAGTCGACTGGGTCGTCTCGAGAGGAGTCGCAGTGGTCCCGCCTCGGAGACGGGACCGGTTCGAAGCGACGCGGGAGGGCGACGGCTCGTCCACTGGAACAGGGGAGAGCAATCGCACGCCTCGAGCGTGCATTCGTTGCTTGGATGAAAAAGCCCGTACCGAGCGCCGAGTGCAACACATGGTCGCAGCAACGGCAGCATGCCCGAACGGGTCCCGTGGAGAAAGCTCGATATCTGACGACACCGAGGTCCTGCTCTTTCTCCACCGGGGGTTCTGCGGATGAAAAGGCTCAATATCTGAACGTCGATATATACGTGTGCACGGAGGGACACCTCTGCTCACGGGGCGAGTGGGTGAAAACCCCCGCTCTGAGCGCCGAGTTGCAACACATGGTCGCGATGAAACGACGGCTGACCCTACCGAAAGGGCCCGCTGGAGTCCAACCATGACACGTATACACACACGACAGACATTAAAAGCCTTCTCGAGTCTTGGATCGACTCTACTACCCCCCTCATATATAGAATCCGATTCACTCTGCCCGCTCGTTCTGACCATTGGATCACACACTTAAGCCAATACCCGCTACACTTAAGAGATCTCGAAATCTCGAACGAGACCCAGATTCTCTGCGGGTGAGTCGGGCGGCCTGCCGTCGCCGTCGGCTTGCCGTTTGCCTTTCGCCTGGTCGCATGGCACTCGTGCCATCGACCACGCAACGCGAGAGGCCTTCTCCCTTCTCCTTTCTCTCTCATCTCTACTCTCTCTCTTCTCCACCGGGGGTTCTGCGGATGAAAAAGCTCAATATCTGGGATTGTATATATACATATGCACGAAAGAACCTTCTACTCACGGGGCGAGTGGGTGAAAACCCCCGCACCGAGCGCCGAGTTGCAACACATGGTCGCGATGAAACGACGGCTGACCCTACCGAGAAGGCCAGCAAGGGTCTGACGTGCAAAAACATATTTACGCACCACAGGCAAGGAGCCTTTTCGAGTCTCGGGTGGACTCCCGTCCGCGAAAGCTTCATATCTGAACGTCGATATATACGTGTGCACGGAGGGACACCTCTGCTCACGGGGCGAGTGGGTGAAAACCCCCGCTCTGAGCGCCGAGTTGCAACACATGGTCGCGATGAAACGACGGCTGACCCTACCGAAAGGGCCCGCTGGAGTCCAACCATGACACGCATACACACACGACAGACATTAAAAGCCTTCTCGAGTCTTGGATCGACTCTACTACCCCCCTCATATATAGAATCCGATTCACTCTGCCCGCTCGTTCTGACCATTGGATCACACACTTAAGCCAATACCCGCTACACTAAAGAGATCTCAAAATCTCGGACGAGAGCCACACCTTGCGGATGCATCGGGCGGCCTGCCGTCGAGGTCGGCCGTCGCCCCGTCTCACAGACTCGTGCAACACGACGAGTCCCAGCCTACGCCTGTGTGCATCACCGTCGGCCTAAATCTCGGCCCTCGCCCGGTCGCATGACACTCGTGCCATCGACCGCACCATCGACCTTCTCACCCGGGAGCAACCCGTGTTTTCAGAGGAGTGCCGGGGTTGCTCCCGTGCCGGGTATGTCTTGTCCGGCGGCGCCCCGTCTCACAGACTCGTGCAACGACAACGGGTCCCATGCCTACGCATGTGTGCATCACCGTCGGCTAATTACTCGGCCCTCGCCCGGTCGCATGACACTCGTGCCGTCGATCACACCATCGACCTTCTCACATGGGAGCGACCCGTATTTTCAGAGGAGTGTCGGGGTTGCTCCCGTGCCGGATATATCTTGACGAAATCAAGGAGATATATGAGGAAACTTCTACAATTTGAAGATCGACCGGCGAGACAAGACACTCCCCTTAATATATAATCCGATTCACTCTGCCCACTCATTCTGACCATTGGGTCACACACTTAAGCCAATACCCGTTACACTAAAGTTGACCATGTTTTTTTTTTTTTGATATTATTATTATTATTTTTTTTTTGTCAACGTCCTCTGTAACGAAGTCAAAACTCTATGCATGTGTTCGCGTGTCGTTCTGCCGTCTCCGCCGGGCACATCCCAGCCAGCGCCCGATACATTTCAGTTGACAACGGTCACAACTCTATGCATGTGCTCGTGGGTCGTTCTGCCGTCAACGTCGGGAACACACAGGCCAGTACCCGCTACATTAAAATTGACAATGGTCACAACTCTATGCATGTGCTCGTGGGTCGTTCTACCGTCAACGTCGGGCGCACACAGGCCAGTACCCGATACATGCAAGTTGACAGTGGTCACAAACTCTATGCATGTGTTCGCGTGTCGTTCTGCCGTCTCCGCCGGGCACATCCCAGCCAGCGCCCGATACATTCAAGTTGACAACGGTCACAACTCTATGCATGTGCTCGTGGGTCGTTCTACCGTCAACGTCGGGCGCACACAGGCCAGTACCCGATACATGCAAGTTGACAATGGTCACAAACTCTATGCATGTGTTCGCGTGTCGTTCTGCCGTCTCCGCCGGGCACATCCCAGCCAGCGCCCGATACATTCAAGTTGACAACGGTCACAACTCTATGCATGTGTTCGCGTGTCGTTCTGCCGTCTCCGCCGGGCACATCCCAGCCAGCGCCCGATACATTAAAGTTGACAACGGTCACAACTCTATGCATGTGCTCGTGGGTCGTTCTACCGTCAACGTCGGGCGCACACAGGCCAGTACCCGATACATGCAAGTTGACAGTGGTCACAAACTCTATGCATGTGTTCGCGTGTCGTTCTGCCGTCTCCGCCGGGCACATCCCAGCCAGCGCCCGATACATTCAAGTTGACAACGGTCACAACTCTATGCATGTGTTCGCGTGTCGTTCTGCCGTCTCCGCCGGGCACATCCCAGCCAGCGCCCGATACATTCAAGTTGACAATGGTCACAACTCTATGCATGTGTTCGCGGGTCGTCTCTACCGTCACCGTCGGGCACACTTGAGCCAGTACCCGCTTGACTTTTTTTTTTTTTTTTTAAGTCAACGTCTTCTTCAAGGAAGTCCAAATTCTATGCATGTGTTCGTGGGTCGTTCTGCCGTCTCCGTCGGGCACACACAGGCCAGCGCCCGATACATTCAAGTTGACAGTGGTCAAAACTCTATGCATGTGTTCGCGTGTCGTTCTGCCGTCTCCGCCGCGCACATCCTAGCCAGCGCCCGATACATTCAAGTTGACGATGGTCACAACACTATGCATGTGTTCGCGTGTCGTTCTGCCGTCTCCGCCGGGCGCATCCCAGCCAGCGCCCGATACATTCAAGTTGACAACGGTCACAACTCTATGCATGTGCTCGTGGGTCGTTCTACCGTCAACGTCGGGCGCACACAGGCCAGTACCCGATTCATGCAAGTTGACAACGGTCACAAACTCTATGCATGTGTTCGCGTGTCGTTCTGCCGTCTCCGCCGGGCACATCCCAGCCAGCGCCCGATACATTCAAGTTGACAACGGTCACAAACTCTATGCATGTGTTCGCGTGTCGTTCTGCCGTCTCCGCCGGGCACATCCCAGCCAGCGCCCGATACATTCAAGTTGACAATGGTCACAACTCTATGCATGTGTTCGCGGGTCGTTCTACCGTCACCGTCGGGCACACTTGAGCCAGTACCCGCTTGACTTTTTTTTTTTTTTTTTTATGTCAACGTCTTCTTCAAGGAAGTCCAAATTCTATGCATGTGTTCGTGGGTCGTTCTGCCGTCTCCGTCGGGCACACACAGGCCAGCGCCCGATACATTCAAGTTGACAATGGTCACAACTCTATGCATGTGTTCGCGGGTCGTTCTGCCGTCAACGTCGGGCACACACAGGCCAGTACCCGATACACGCAAGTTGACAATGGTCACAAACTCTATGCATGTGTTCGCGTGTCGTTCTGCCGTCTCCGCCGCGCACATCCTAGCCAGCGCCCGATACATTAAAGTTGACAGTGGTCAAAACTCTATGCATGTGTTCGCGTGTCGTTCTGCCGTCTCCGCCGCGCACATCCTAGCCAGCGCCCGATACATTCAAGTTGACGACGGTCACAACACTATGAATGTGTTCGCGTGTCGTTCTGCCGTCTCCGCCGGGCGCATCCCAGCCAGCGCCCGATACATTCAAGTTGACAACGGTCACAACTCTATGCATGTGCTCGCGGGTCGTTCTGCCGTCAACGTCGGGCGCACACAGGCCAGTACCCGATTCATGCAAGTTGACAACGGTCACAAACTCTATGCATGTGTTCGCGTGTCGTTCTGCCGTCTCCGCCGGGCACATCCCAGCCAGCGCCCGATACATTCAAGTTGACAACGGTCACAAACTCTATGCATGTGTTCGCGTGTCGTTCTGCCGTCTCCGCCGGGCACATCCCAGCCAGCGCCCGATACATTCAAGTTGACAATGGTCACAACTCTATGCATGTGTTCGCGGGTCGTTCTACCGTCACCGTCGGGCACACTTGAGCCAGTACCCGCTTGACTTTTTTTTTTTTTTTATGTCAACGTCTTCTTCAAGGAAGTCCAAATTCTATGCATGTGTTCGTGGGTCGTTCTGCCGTCTCCGTCGGGCACACAATCAAGCCAGCGCCCGATACATTCAAGTTGACGATGGTCACAACACTATGCATGTGTTCGCGGGTCGTTCTGCCGTCAACGTCGGGCACACACAGGCCAGTACCCGATACATTCAAGTTGACAACGGTCACAACTCTATGCATGTGCTCGTGGGTCGTTCTACCGTCAACGTCGGGCGCACACAGGCCAGTACCCGATTCATGCAAGTTGACAACGGTCACAAACTCTATGCATGTGTTCGCGTGTCGTTCTGCCGTCTCCGCCGGGCACATCCCAGCCAGCGCCCGATACATTCAAGTTGACAACGGTCACAAACTCTATGCATGTGTTCGCGTGTCGTTCTGCCGTCTCCGCCGGGCACATCCCAGCCAGCGCCCGATACATTCAAGTTGACAATGGTCACAACTCTATGCATGTGTTCGCGGGTCGTTCTACCGTCACCGTCGGGCACACTTGAGCCAGTACCCGCTTGACTTTTTTTTTTTTTTTTTTATGTCAACGTCTTCTTCAAGGAAGTCCAAATTCTATGCATGTGTTCGTGGGTCGTTCTGCCGTCTCCGTCGGGCACACAATCAAGCCAGCGCCCGATACATTCAAGTTGACAATGGTCACAACTCTATGCATGTGTTCGCGGGTCGTTCTGCCGTCAACGTCGGGCACACACAGGCCAGTACCCGATACACGCAAGTTGACAACGGTCACAAACTCTATGCATGTGCTCGTGGGTCGTTCTACCGTCAACGTCGGGCGCACACAGGCCAGTACCCGATTCATGCAAGTTGACAACGGTCACAAACTCTATGCATGTGTTCGCGTGTCGTTCTGCCGTCTCCGCCGGGCACATCCCAGCCAGCGCCCGATACATTCAAGTTGACAACGGTCACAAACTCTATGCATGTGTTCGCGTGTCGTTCTGCCGTCGGGCAAACCTATGCCAATACCCGCTTGATTTTTTTGTATTTATTATTTTTTTTTTTTTGTCAAGTCTTCTTTAACGACGTCACAACTCTATGCATGTGTCCGTGTGTCGTTCTGCCGTCTCCGTCGGGCACACACAGGCCGCTAGTACCCGATACATGCAAGTTGACAATCTTCACAAACTCTATGCATGTGTTCGTGTGTCGTTCTACCGTCGGGCAAACCTATGCCAATACCCGCTCGATTTTTTGTATTTATTTATTTTATTTTTTTTTGTCAAGTCTTCTTTAACGACGTCACAACACTATGCATGTGTTCGCGTGTCGTTCTGCCGTCTCCGCCGGGCACATCCCAGCCAGCGCCCGATACGTTCAAGTTGACGACGGTCACATCTCTATGCATGTGTCCGTGTGTCGTTCTTCCCGCCTCCGTCGGGCACATCCTAGCCAGTACCCGCTACACTAAAGTTGGCAATATTTTCGCGGGGTGGGGGCTCGTCATCTCTGACGAGGTCACAACTCTATGCGTGTGCTCGTCGGTCCTTCTGCCGTCTCCGTCGGGCACACGTAAGCCAATGCCCGCTACACTAAAGGGTCGCGAACATTCGATCGACCCCCTCTCGTGCACTCCCTGCCGACGACGCTCTCGGTCGACTCGGTCTCGCGCACCGTCTCTCCGACTGGTGCTATCGAACGACACACCGAGTCCCAGATCTGTGCACGTGCATCGGAGGCGCCTACGGTCGACCGCCGGGTGGGTATTCGCCCCGTCCCGTGCACCTGTGACATCATGGACCACGCCACCGAGCTCGAATCTATGCACACCGTACCCGTCGTGGACTTGTGCTTTCATCGATCACACACCCAAGTCGAATCCCTGCACATGCCACCGTCGACCACTCACCGAGGCCCAGACCCGTGCACGCTCTACCGGGGCCATGCTCGACCACCCGTGCCAAATTTCGTCACCCCCTTCGAAACTTCCAAACCAAGCCGAGAGCTCTACCCGGTCGATGCGCGTCGGAGACCGACCGCCTCGACCCGTGCCAAATTTCGTCACCACACTTCCAAATATTTTACAACTCCAAATATCTCAGAGCTTCCAATCACCATCCAGCTCTATCTATCTATCTATGACCCTTGTCCGTGCA
>NC_092565.1:999352-1009352 GCF_037975245.1 Apostichopus japonicus
ATGACGAAATTTGCACGGGTCGAGGCGGTGGGACTCTCGACCACCACCAGCGTGGTGCACGGACAAGGGTCATAGATAGATAGATAGAGCTGGATGGTGATTGGAAGCTCTGAGATATTTGGAGTTGTAAAATATTTGGAAGTGTGGTGACGAAATTTGGCACGGGTCGAGGCGGTCGGTCTCCGACGCGCATCGACCGGGTAGAGCTCTCGGCTTGGTTTGGAAGTTTCGAAGGGGGTGACGAAATTTGGCACGGGTGGTCGAGCATGGCCCCGGTAGAGCGTGCACGGGTCTGGGCCTCGGTGAGTGGTCGACGGTGGCATGTGCAGGGATTCGACTTGGGTGTGTGATCGATGAAAGCACAAGTCCACGACGGGTACGGTGTGCATAGATTCGAGCTCGGTGGCGTGGTCCATGATGTCACAGGTGCACGGGACGGGGCGAATACCCACCCGGCGGTCGACCGTAGGCGCCTCCGATGCACGTGCACAGATCTGGGACTCGGTGTGTCGTTCGATAGCACCAGTCGGAGAGACGGTGCGCGAGACCGAGTCGACCGAGAGCGTCGTCGGCAGGGAGTGCACGAGAGGGGGTCGATCGAATGTTCGCGACCCTTTAGTGTAGCGGGCATTGGCTTACGTGTGCCCGACGGAGACGGCAGAAGGACCGACGAGCACACGCATAGAGTTGTGACCTCGTCAGAGATGACGAGCCCCCACCCCGCGAAAATATTGCCAACTTTAGTGTAGCGGGTACTGGCTAGGATGTGCCCGACGGAGGCGGGAAGAACGACACACGGACACATGCATAGAGATGTGACCGTCGTCAACTTGAACGTATCGGGCGCTGGCTGGGATGTGCCCGGCGGAGACGGCAGAACGACACGCGAACACATGCATAGTGTTGTGACGTCGTTAAAGAAGACTTGACAAAAAAAAATAAAATAAATAAATACAAAAAATCGAGCGGGTATTGGCATAGGTTTGCCCGACGGTAGAACGACACACGAACACATGCATAGAGTTGTGAAGATTGTCAACTTGCATGTATCGGGTACTAGCGGCCTGTGTGTGCCCGACGGAGACGGCAGAACGACACACGGACACATGCATAGAGTTGTGACGTCGTTAAAGAAGACTTGACAAAAAAAAAAAAAAATAAATACAAAAAAAATCAAGCGGGTATTGGCATAGGTTTGCCCGACGGCAGAACGACACGCGAACACATGCATAGAGTTTGTGACCGTTGTCAACTTGAATGTATCGGGCGCTGGCTGGGATGTGCCCGGCGGAGACGGCAGAACGACACGCGAACACATGCATAGAGTTTGTGACCGTTGTCAACTTGCATGAATCGGGTACTGGCCTGTGTGCGCCCGACGTTGACGGTAGAACGACCCACGAGCACATGCATAGAGTTGTGACCGTTGTCAACTTGAATGTATCGGGCGCTGGCTGGGATGCGCCCGGCGGAGACGGCAGAACGACACGCGAACACATGCATAGTGTTGTGGACCATCGTCAACTTGAATGTATCGGGCGCTGGCTAGGATGTGCGCGGCGGAGACGGCAGAACGACACGCGAACACATGCATAGAGTTTTGACCACTGTCAACTTGAATGTATCGGGCGCTGGCCTGTGTGTGCCCGACGGAGACGGCAGAACGACCCACGAACCACATGCATAGAATTTGGACTTCCTTGAAGAAGACGTTGACTTAAAAAAAAAAAAAAAGTCAAGCGGGTACTGGCTCAAGTGTGCCCGACGGTGACGGGTGAGACGACCCGCGAACACATGCATAGAGTGTGTGACCATTGTCAACTTGAATGTATCGGGCGCTGGCTTGGGATGTGCCCGGCGGAGACGGCAGAACGACACGCGAACACATGCATAGAGTTGTGACCGTTGTCAACTTGAATGTATCGGGCGCTGGCTGGGATGTGCCCGGCGGAGACGGCAGAACGACACGCGAACACATGCATAGAGTTTGTGACCACTGTCAACTTGCATGTATCGGGTACTGGCCTGTGTGCGCCCGACGTTGACGGTAGAACGACCCACGAGCACATGCATAGAGTTGTGACCGTTGTCAACTTTAATGTATCGGGCGCTGGCTGGGATGTGCCCGGCGGAGACGGCAGAACGACACGCGAACACATGCATAGAGTTGTGACCGTTGTCAACTTGAATGTATCGGGCGCTGGCTGGGATGTGCCCGGCGGAGACGGCAGAACGACACGCGAACACATGCATAGAGTTTGTGACCATTGGTCAACTTGCATGTATCGGGTACTGGCCTGTGTGCGCCCGACGTTGACGGTAGAACGACCCACGAGCACATGCATAGAGTTGTGACCGTTGTCAACTTGAATGTATCGGGCGCTGGCTGGGATGTGCCCGGCGGAGACGGCAGAACGACACGCGAACACATGCATAGAGTTTGTGACCACTGTCAACTTGCATGTATCGGGTACTGGCCTGTGTGCGCCCGACGTTGACGGTAGAACGACCCACGAGCACATGCATAGAGTTGTGACCATTGTCAATTTTAATGTAGCGGGTACTGGCCTGTGTGTTCCCGACGTTGACGGCAGAACGACCCACGAGCACATGCATAGAGTTGTGACCGTTGTCAACTGAAATGTATCGGGCGCTGGCTGGGATGTGCCCGGCGGAGACGGCAGAACGACACGCGAACACATGCATAGAGTTTTGACTTCGTTACAGAGGACGTTGACAAAAAAAAAATAATAATAATAATATCAAAAAAAAAAAAACATGGTCAACTTTAGTGTAACGGGTATTGGCTTAAGTGTGTGACCCAATGGTCAGAATGAGTGGGCAGAGTGAATCGGATTATATATTAAGGGGAGTGTCTTGTCTCGCCGGTCGATCTTCAAATTGTAGAAGTTTCCTCATATATCTCCTTGATTTCGTCAAGATATATCCGGCACGGGAGCAACCCCGACACTCCTCTGAAAATACGGGTCGCTCCCATGTGAGAAGGTCGATGGTGTGATCGACGGCACGAGTGTCATGCGACCGGGCGAGGGCCGAGTAATTAGCCGACGGTGATGCACACATGCGTAGGCATGGGACCCGTTGTCGTTGCACGAGTCTGTGAGACGGGGCGCCGCCGGACAAGACATACCCGGCACGGGAGCAACCCCGGCACTCCTCTGAAAACACGGGTTGCTCCCGGGTGAGAAGGTCGATGGTGCGGTCGATGGCACGAGTGTCATGCGACCGGGCGAGGGCCGAGATTTAGGCCGACGGTGATGCACACAGGCGTAGGCTGGGACTCGTCGTGTTGCACGAGTCTGTGAGACGGGGCGACGGCCGACCTCGACGGCAGGCCGCCCGATGCATCCGCAAGGTGTGGCTCTCGTCCGAGATTTTGAGATCTCTTTAGTGTAGCGGGTATTGGCTTAAGTGTGTGATCCAATGGTCAGAACGAGCGGGCAGAGTGAATCGGATTCTATATATGAGGGGGGTAGTAGAGTCGATCCAAGACTCGAGAAGGCTTTTAATGTCTGTCGTGTGTGTATGCGTGTCATGGTTGGACTCCAGCGGGCCCTTTCGGTAGGGTCAGCCGTCGTTTCATCGCGACCATGTGTTGCAACTCGGCGCTCAGAGCGGGGGTTTTCACCCACTCGCCCCGTGAGCAGAGGTGTCCCTCCGTGCACACGTATATATCGACGTTCAGATATGAAGCTTTCGCGGACGGGAGTCCACCCGAGACTCGAAAAGGCTCCTTGCCTGTGGTGCGTAAATATGTTTTTGCACGTCAGACCCTTGCTGGCCTTCTCGGTAGGGTCAGCCGTCGTTTCATCGCGACCATGTGTTGCAACTCGGCGCTCGGTGCGGGGGTTTTCACCCACTCGCCCCGTGAGTAGAAGGTTCTTTCGTGCATATGTATATATACAATCCCAGATATTGAGCTTTTTCATCCGCAGAACCCCCGGTGGAGAAGAGAGAGAGTAGAGATGAGAGAGAAAGGAGAAGGGAGAAGGCCTCTCGCGTTGCGTGGTCGATGGCACGAGTGCCATGCGACCAGGCGAAAGGCAAACGGCAAGCCGACGGCGACGGCAGGCCGCCCGACTCACCCGCAGAGAATCTGGGTCTCGTTCGAGATTTCGAGATCTCTTAAGTGTAGCGGGTATTGGCTTAAGTGTGTGATCCAATGGTCAGAACGAGCGGGCAGAGTGAATCGGATTCTATATATGAGGGGGGTAGTAGAGTCGATCCAAGACTCGAGAAGGCTTTTAATGTCTGTCGTGTGTGTATACGTGTCATGGTTGGACTCCAGCGGGCCCTTTCGGTAGGGTCAGCCGTCGTTTCATCGCGACCATGTGTTGCAACTCGGCGCTCAGAGCGGGGGTTTTCACCCACTCGCCCCGTGAGCAGAGGTGTCCCTCCGTGCACACGTATATATCGACGTTCAGATATTGAGCCTTTTCATCCGCAGAACCCCCGGTGGAGAAAGAGCAGGACCTCGGTGTCGTCAGATATCGAGCTTTCTCCACGGGACCCGTTCGGGCATGCTGCCGTTGCTGCGACCATGTGTTGCACTCGGCGCTCGGTACGGGCTTTTTCATCCAAGCAACGAATGCACGCTCGAGGCGTGCGATTGCTCTCCCCTGTTCCAGTGGACGAGCCGTCGCCCTCCCGCGTCGCTTCGAACCGGTCCCGTCTCCGAGGCGGGACCACTGCGACTCCTCTCGAGACGACCCAGTCGACTCGGGTAGAGATACACACCTCGAGAATCCCTTCGGGCGGTTCTTCGATCACTGTACCGTAATAGCACGGCATCGACAATTGAGAATTCAGAGAGAGAGAGAGGGGAGTGCGAGAGCGACTCCCGGACGGCGAACGGGCCCAGCCCGGTTCTGTCGACCGTTACCTGGTTGATCCTGCCAGTAGTCATATGCTTGTCTCAAAGATTAAGCCATGCACGTCTAAGTACAATCCTGAACATACAAGAGAAACTGCAGATGGCTCATTAGATCAGTTATGGTTTATTGGAGAAAGTCTTATACCATGGATAACTGTGGTAATTCTAGAGCTAATACATGCAACAAAGCGCCGACCCTTCGGGGGAAGCGTGCTCTTATTAGGAACAAGGCCAGCCCGGTCCTTTCGGGGTCCGGTCTCCGCTGGTGAACTCTAGATAATCATGCCGATCGCACGGTCTTGCACCGGCGACGCTCCCTTCAAAAGTCTGCTCTATCAACTTTCGATGGTAAGTTATGCGCTTATCATGGTTGTGACGGGTAACGGAGAATCAGGGTTCGATTCCGGAGAGGGAGCCTGAGAAACGGCTACCACATCCAAGGAAGGCAGCAGGCACGCAAATTACCCACTCCTGACACGGGGAGGTAGTGACAAAAAATAACGATACAGGCCTCTTCGGAGGCCCTGTGATCGGAATGAGTACACTTTAAATCCTTTAACGAGGATCTACTGGAGGGCAAGTCTGGTGCCAGCAGCCGCGGTAATTCCAGCTCCAGCAGCGTATATTAAATTTGCTGCAGTTAAAAAGCTCGTAGTCGGATTTCTGGCCGGGGCGGGCGGTCCGCCGTGAGGCGTGCACTGCCCGTTCCCCTTCTCCCCGTCAAACGGGAGTCGTGGGAGATTTTTCCCGGCCAGTGATTCGGTTGGTCGTGCGGTGCTCTTAACTGAGTGCCGTGCGAGACTGGAACGTTTACTTTGAGAAAATTGAAGTGTTCAAAGCAGGCCAAAGTGCCCGAACAGCTCAGCATGGAATAGTGGAAGAGGACCTCGGTTCTATTTCGTTGGTCTTGAGATCCTGAGGTAATGATCAAGAGGGACTGCCGGGGGCATTCGTATTGCGGCGTGAGAGGTGAAATTCTTGGATCGTCGCAAGACGCCCGACAGCGAAAGCATTTGCCAAGAATGTCTTCATTGATCAAGAACGAAAGTCGGAGGATCGAAGGCGATCAGATACCGCCCTAGTTCCGACCATAAACGATACCGACTCGTAATTCGCCGGCGTTCCTCCCATGACGCGGCGGGCAACTCTCCGGAAAACCAAAGTCTTTGGGTTCCGGGGGAAGTATGGTTGCAAAGCTGAAACTTAAAGGAATTGACGGAAGGGCACCACCAGGAGTGGAGCCTGCGGCTTAATTTGACTCAACACGGGGAAACCTACCCGGCCCGGACACAGTGAGGATTGACAGATTGAGAGCTCTTTCTTGATTTTGTGGATGGTGGTGCATGGCCGTTCTTAGTTGGTGGAGTGATTTGTCTGGTTAATTCCGATAACGAACGAGACTCTTGCTTGCTAAATAGTCCGGCCACCCGTCGTGGTGAGCCGCGAACTTCTTAGAGGGACAAATGGCTTTCAGCCATACGAGATGGAGCAATAACAGGTCTGTGATGCCCTTAGATGTCCGGGGCCGCACGCGCGCTACACTGGCGCAAGCAGCGGGTACATTTGCCCTCGGCCGAAAGGTCCGGGTAATCCGCTGAGACTTCTCCGTGCTGGGGACAGGGACTTGTAATTGTGTCCCTTGAACGAGGAATTCCAAGTAAACGCGAGTCATCAGCTCGCATTGATTACGTCCCTGCCCTTTGTACACACCGCCCGTCGCTACTACCGATCGAATGACTTAGTGAGGCCATCGGATCGACCGTCTGGCACCCCCGGCTTCGGCCGGTTGTCGAGGCGCGACGAGAAGACGGTCAAACTTGATCATTTAGAGGAAGTAAAAGTCGTAACAAGGTTTCCGTAGGTGAACCTGCGGAAGGATCATTAACAGAACCCTTCCCCTCCGTGATCGGAGAGGGAACAAAGGGGGAATGTCGGAAAAGCCGTCACAGAGAGACACGCGGAGAGAGCAAATTGGAAAAGCCGGGGGGACTCGAGCGGGGTTTTCACCGCCTCCTTCCCCGTTCCACGGTCGAGGTCAGACCCCGCGCTTCGCCTTCGCTCTCTCCGACAAAAAGGAGACGGGCGTGTCACACACAGACCAGCCCGGGGAGTACCCGGTTCTTCTCTCGTCGTCTGTCTCACGGAGTCTCGCACTCCCGGTAGCTTCGAGGGAGAAGTCCCGCAAGGGTGGAGACGCCGTCGCCGTCCGCGGCGCGGCGCTCCTCGAGGCATTCTCCGCAGGGCAGAGAAGGGGCACCGGTGTCGCCCGATTTCCCCCCAGTCGGCGAGTCTGACTCGCGCGACCCGCCCTCGCGGCGGTGGGGGGAAGGAGGGAGCCCGCTTCCCCCCTCGGCTCGACGGAGGATATTTCTTTCCAGTCACAAGCAAAGAAGGCACAGAGTCCCCGTGTCCTTTCTCCTTCCGTTCCACTTCTTCCCTCGGCTCTGAGGAGAGTTTGCGAACGCGGGAGTCTTCCAGTGGCAAATGACAATTCTTGGTGGTGGATCACTCGGCTCGTGCGTCGATGAAGAACGCAGTTAGATGCGAGAATTCATGTGAATTGCAGAACTCACTGATCATCGACTTATTCGAACGCAAATGGCGGCTCGGGGATGCTCTGCTCCTCGAGCCACGTCCGTCTGAGCGTCTGAAGACAATCACTCACAGAGTCGGCGTGTTCGCGCGCCGGAGGAGCGCCCGGCCGCAGCCGTCCCTTCGACGGCCGGCTGCGTCGGGTCAGTGTCAGATGGAGTTCTGTGATGTCGGCGCCGGTGAAACTCGGCGAGCAGGCTCGATCGGTAACCGGGGGTTCGTCGGTCGTGCGACGTGCCATCGGGGTGTAGACGTATGCGCCCGTGGTGCGGTCCAGCGTCCGACCCCCCGGAACGGTCGAGGAGCCTCTGCCGGGCAGAGCCGGTCGACCCAATCGCGGGGTCTCTCGTCCTCCCGTCTGCGTTCTCGCAGGCGCATGGTAGGCCACCCTTTCCCGCCGGCGACCCGATTCTTCGGGGAGCGCCGGGGAAGGAGAGACCCCGGGTCGCCGCTATGACTCCGATCACGTTCCACGTGTCTTTCACGATTCCAGACCTCAGATCGGATGAGATTACCCGCTGGATTTAAGCATATCACTAAGCGGAGAGAAAAGAAACTAACAAGGATTCCTTCAGTAGCGGCGAGCGAAGCAGGAAGAGCCCATCGCCGAATCCCCGCGCCCGTTTGCGGTGCGAGGGACCTGTGGCGTAAGGAAACTGAACTCCGGTCGACAGAGTCCGGCCGCAGTCCACTGTGATCGGGGCTGCAGCTTACCCGCAGCGGGTGTAAGGCCCGTAGGGCGGACTCGAAGGCCGGAGGGAAAGCTTTCCAAGAGTCGGGTTGTTTTAGAATGCAGCCCAAAGAGGGGTGGTGAACTCCATCCAAGGCTCAATACTATGCACGAGACCGATAGTCAACAAGTACCGTGAGGGAACGTTGAAAAGAACTTTGAAGAGAGGGTTCAACATTGCGTGAAACTGCCAAGAAGTAAACGGATGAGTGCCGCATGCTACATGGGGCGTCCGGTTGATTCAGGCGCGGTCGGCGCGGCAGCGTGTGCGGGTTCGGATCCCTCGGGACCGACCCGCGGCGCTTCGCCGTCCGGTCCGCGTCGCACTTCTACCGTTCGGCGCCCTTCCCGGCGACCGACCGAAGAGCGGAGCAGAGGGGCGGGCGAGGCTGCGGCGTGCGGGGGCTTCGGCCCTCGCCGTCTTACGCCGCCCGTCACGGTTGCTCACTGCGCTCTCTGTCGAGGACTCTGCGTGACGGCCTGCCCCCCCGGGGGTTCAGGCAGCGGGGTCCGGGCCACCGGCGTCTCCGTCGGTCGCGTGCACAGCTTGCTGTCGCGTGGCCGGCGGGATCCGGAGGGTCCGGTCTCGCCGCGGCTTCGGCCGAAGCGGAGGGTCTGTCGGGCGTGAGCGAGGCCTCCTCATTCGACCCGTCTTGAAACACGGACCAAGGAGTCTAAGCAGGCTTGCAAGTCGAGGGGGTCTACCGAAACCTATCCTGGCATAACGAAAGTGAAGGTCGGCACAGGGCCGTCACGAGGCGGGATCCCGGCCCTCTGGGTCGGGCGCACCGCCACCCCGTTCCGTCCGGCTCGTCCGGTGGAGCGGAGGAAGAGCAAGCATGCTAAAACCCGAAAGATGGTGAACTATGCTCGGGCAGGAGGAAGCCAGAGGAAACTCTGGTGGATGTCCGCAGCGGTTCTGACGTGCAAATCGATCGTCCGACCTGAGTATAGGGGCGAAAGACTTATCGAACCATCTAGTAGCTGGTTCCTTCCGAAGTTTCCCTCAGGATAGCTGGTGCTCGGGAGATATTCGTGAACAATTTTATCTGGTAAAGCGAATGATTAGAGGCCTTGGGGCCGAAACGACCTCAACCTATTCTCAAACTTTCAATTGGTAAGAGGTCCGACTCGCTGGCTTGGAGCCGGACGAGTGAGAATGAACGAGTGCTCAGTGGGCCACTCTTGGTAAGCAGGACTGGCGCTGTGGGATGAACCAAACGCCTGGCTAAGCCGTCCGACTCGGTCGCACATCAGAGCCCACAAAAGGTGTTGGTTGATACAGACAGCAGGACGGTGGCCATGGAAGTCGGCATCCGCTAAGGAGTGTGTAACAACTCACCTGCCGAATCAACTAGCCCTGAAAATGAATGGCGCTGAGCGTGATGGCTGTGCCGGGCCGTCGGGGCAAGGAGAACCGAATAGAGTCGGCCTCGACGAGTAGGAAGGACGCCACGGTGAGCTAAGAAGCGGTCCGGGCGAGAGCCCGCGTGGAGCCGCCGTGGGCGCAGATCTTGGTGGCAGTAGCAAATACTCTAACGAGAGCCTGGAGGGCCGAGTTGCGGAGAAGGGTTCCATGTGAACAGCAGTTGCACATGGGTCAGTCGATCCTAAGCCCTAGGGAAGTTCCGCTCCGAGCGGCCGCGAGAGCCACGCCGACCTCCCTCCCGGGAACGGCGGGGTGATCGCACCCTGGGCGAAAGGGAACCGGGTCAATATTCCCGGACGTACAGACGTAGTCCTCCTCGTGGTGTCGTGCGCGTGGGCCTCCTCGCGGGGTTCCG
>NC_092565.1:1014352-1021852 GCF_037975245.1 Apostichopus japonicus
AACGACCCGCGAACACATGCATAGAGTTGTGACCATTGTCAACTTGAATGTATCGGGCGCTGGCCTGTGTGTGCCCGACGGAGACGGCAGAACGACCCACGAACACATGCATAGAATTTGGACTTCCTTGAAGAAGACGTTGACATAAAAAAAAAAAAAAAAAAGTCAAGCGGGTACTGGCTCAAGTGTGCCCGACGGTGACGGTAGAACGACCCGCGAACACATGCATAGAGTTGTGACCATTGTCAACTTGAATGTATCGGGCGCTGGCTGGGATGTGCCCGGCGGAGACGGCAGAACGACACGCGAACACATGCATAGAGTTTGTGACCGTTGTCAACTTGAATGTATCGGGCGCTGGCTGGGATGTGCCCGGCGGAGACGGCAGAACGACACGCGAACACATGCATAGAGTTTGTGACCGTTGTCAACTTGCATGAATCGGGTACTGGCCTGTGTGCGCCCGACGTTGACGGTAGAACGACCCACGAGCACATGCATAGAGTTGTGACCGTTGTCAACTTGAATGTATCGGGCGCTGGCTGGGATGCGCCCGGCGGAGACGGCAGAACGACACGCGAACACATGCATAGTGTTGTGACCATCGTCAACTTGAATGTATCGGGCGCTGGCTAGGATGTGCGCGGCGGAGACGGCAGAACGACACGCGAACACATGCATAGAGTTTTGACCACTGTCAACTTGAATGTATCGGGCGCTGGCCTGTGTGTGCCCGACGGAGACGGCAGAACGACCCACGAACACATGCATAGAATTTGGACTTCCTTGAAGAAGACGTTGACTTAAAAAAAAAAAAAAAAAGTCAAGCGGGTACTGGCTCAAGTGTGCCCGACGGTGACGGTAGAACGACCCGCGAACACATGCATAGAGTTGTGACCATTGTCAACTTGAATGTATCGGGCGCTGGCTGGGATGTGCCCGGCGGAGACGGCAGAACGACACGCGAACACATGCATAGAGTTGTGACCGTTGTCAACTTGAATGTATCGGGCGCTGGCTGGGATGTGCCCGGCGGAGACGGCAGAACGACACGCGAACACATGCATAGAGTTTGTGACCACTGTCAACTTGCATGTATCGGGTACTGGCCTGTGTGCGCCCGACGTTGACGGTAGAACGACCCACGAGCACATGCATAGAGTTGTGACCGTTGTCAACTTTAATGTATCGGGCGCTGGCTGGGATGTGCCCGGCGGAGACGGCAGAACGACACGCGAACACATGCATAGAGTTGTGACCGTTGTCAACTTGAATGTATCGGGCGCTGGCTGGGATGTGCCCGGCGGAGACGGCAGAACGACACGCGAACACATGCATAGAGTTTGTGACCATTGTCAACTTGCATGTATCGGGTACTGGCCTGTGTGCGCCCGACGTTGACGGTAGAACGACCCACGAGCACATGCATAGAGTTGTGACCGTTGTCAACTTGAATGTATCGGGCGCTGGCTGGGATGTGCCCGGCGGAGACGGCAGAACGACACGCGAACACATGCATAGAGTTTGTGACCACTGTCAACTTGCATGTATCGGGTACTGGCCTGTGTGCGCCCGACGTTGACGGTAGAACGACCCACGAGCACATGCATAGAGTTGTGACCATTGTCAATTTTAATGTAGCGGGTACTGGCCTGTGTGTTCCCGACGTTGACGGCAGAACGACCCACGAGCACATGCATAGAGTTGTGACCGTTGTCAACTGAAATGTATCGGGCGCTGGCTGGGATGTGCCCGGCGGAGACGGCAGAACGACACGCGAACACATGCATAGAGTTTTGACTTCGTTACAGAGGACGTTGACAAAAAAAAAATAATAATAATAATATCAAAAAAAAACAAAACATTCAACTTAGTGTAACGGGTATTGGCTTAAGTGTGTGACCCAATGGTCAGAATGAGTGGCAGAGTGAATCGGATTATATATTAAGGGGAGTGTCTTGTCTCGCCGGTCGATCTTCAAATTGTAGAAGTTTCCTCATATATCTCCTTGATTTCGTCAAGATATATCCGGCACGGGAGCAACCCCGACACTCCTCTGAAAATACGGGTCGCTCCCATGTGAGAAGGTCGATGGTGTGATCGACGGCACGAGTGTCATGCGACCGGCGAGGGCCGAGTAATTAGCCGACGGTGATGCACACATGCGTAGGCATGGGACCCGTTGTCGTTGCACGAGTCTGTGAGACGGGGCGCCGCCGGACAAGACATACCCGGCACGGGAGCAACCCCGGCACTCCTCTGAAAACACGGGTTGCTCCCGGGTGAGAAGGTCGATGGTGCGGTCGATGGCACGAGTGTCATGCGACCGGGCGAGGGCCGAGATTTAGGCCGACGGTGATGCACACAGGCGTAGGCTGGGACTCGTCGTGTTGCACGAGTCTGTGAGACGGGGCGACGGCCGACCCTCGACGGCAGGCCGCCCGATGCATCCGCAAGGTGTGGCTCTCGTCCGAGATTTTGAGATCTCTTTAGTGTAGCGGGTATTGGCTTAAGTGTGTGATCCAATGGTCAGAACGAGCGGGCAGAGTGAATCGGATTCTATATATGAGGGGGGGTAGTAGAGTCGATCCAAGACTCGAGAAGGCTTTTAATGTCTGTCGTGTGTGTATGCGTGTCATGGTTGGACTCCAGCGGGCCCCTTTCGGTAGGGTCAGCCGTCGTTTCATCGCGACCATGTGTTGCAACTCGGCGCTCAGAGCGGGGGTTTTTCACCACTCGCCCCGTGAGCAGAGGTGTCCCTCCGTGCACACGTATATATCGACGTTCAGATATGAAGCTTTCGCGGACGGGAGTCCACCCGAGACTCGAAAAGGCTCCTTGCCTGTGGTGCGTAAATATGTTTTTGCACGTCAGACCCTTGCTGGCCTTCTCGGTAGGGTCAGCCGTCGTTTCATCGCGACCATGTGTTGCAACTCGGCGCTCGGTGCGGGGGTTTTCACCCACTCGCCCCGTGAGTAGAAGGTTCTTTCGTGCATATGTATATATACAATCCCAGATATTGAGCTTTTTCATCCGCAGAACCCCCGGTGGAGAAGAGAGAGAGTAGAGATGAGAGAGAAAGGAGAAGGGAGAAGGCCTCTCGCGTTGCGTGGTCGATGGCACGAGTGCCATGCGACCAGGCGAAAGGCAAACGGCAAGCCGACGGCGACGGCAGGCCGCCCGACTCACCCGCAGAGAATCTGGGTCTCGTTCGAGATTTCGAGATCTCTTAAGTGTAGCGGGGTATTGGCTTAAGTGTGTGATCCAATGGTCAGAACGAGCGGGCAGAGTGAATCGGATTCTATATATGAGGGGGGGTAGTAGAGTCGATCCAAGACTCGAGAAGGCTTTTAATGTCTGTCGTGTGTGTATACGTGTCATGGTTGGACTCCAGCGGGCCCTTTCGGTAGGGTCAGCCGTCGTTTCATCGCGACCATGTGTTGCAACTCGGCGCTCAGAGCGGGGGTTTTCACCCACTCGCCCCGTGAGCAGAGGTGTCCCTCCGTGCACACGTATATATCGACGTTCAGATATTGAGCCTTTTCATCCGCAGAAACCCCCGGTGGAGAAAGAGCAGGACCTCGGTGTCGTCAGATATCGAGCTTTCTCCACGGGACCCGTTCGGGCATGCTGCCGTTGCTGCGACCATGTGTTGCACTCGGCGCTCGGTACGGGCTTTTTCATCCAAGCAACGAATGCACGCTCGAGGCGTGCGATTGCTCTCCCCTGTTCCTGTGGACGAGCCGTCGCCCTCCCGCGTCGCTTCGAACCGGGTCCCGTCTCCGAGGCGGGACCACTGCGACTCCTCTCGAGACGACCCAGTCGACTCGGGTAGAGATACACACCTCGAGAATCCCTTCGGGCGGTTCTTCGATCACTGTACCGTAATAGCACGGCATCGACAATTGAGAATTCAGAGAGAGAGAGAGGGGAGTGCGAGAGCGACTCCCGGACGGCGAACGGGCCCAGCCCGGTTCTGTCGACCGTTACCTGGTTGATCCTGCCAGTAGTCATATGCTTGTCTCAAAGATTAAGCCATGCACGTCTAAGTACAATCCTGAACATACAAGAGAAACTGCAGATGGCTCATTAGATCAGTTATGGTTTATGGAGAAAGTCTTATACCATGGATAACTGTGGTAATTCTAGAGCTAATACATGCAACAAAGCGCCGACCCTTCGGGGGAAGCGTGCTCTTATTAGGAACAAGGCCAGCCGGTCCTTTCGGGGTCCGGTCTCCGCTGGTGAACTCTAGATAATCATGCCGATCGCACGGTCTTGCACCGGCGACGCTCCTTCAAAAGTCTGCTCTATCAACTTTCGATGGTAAGTTATGCGCTTATCATGGTTGTGACGGGTAACGGAGAATCAGGGTTCGATTCCGGAGAGGGAGCCTGAGAAACGGCTACCACATCCAAGGAAGGCAGCAGGCACGCAAATTACCCACTCCTGACACGGGGAGGTAGTGACAAAAAATAACGATACAGGCCTCTTCGGAGGCCCTGTGATCGGAATGAGTACACTTTAAATCCTTTAACGAGGATCTACTGGAGGGCAAGTCTGGTGCCAGCAGCCGCGGTAATTCCAGCTCCAGCAGCGTATATTAAATTTGCTGCAGTTAAAAAGCTCGTAGTCGGATTTCTGGCCGGGGCGGGCGGTCCGCCGTGAGGGCGGTGCACTGCCCGTTCCCCTTCTCCCCGTCAAACGGGAGTCGTGGGAGATTTTTCCGGCCAGTGATTCGGTTGGTCGTGCGGTGCTCTTAACTGAGTGCCGTGCGAGACTGGAACGTTTACTTTGAGAAAATTGAAGTGTTCAAAGCAGGCCAAAGTGCCCGAACAGCTCAGCATGGAATAGTGGAAGAGGACCTCGGTTCTATTTCGTTGGTCTTGAGATCCTGAGGTAATGATCAAGAGGGACTGCCGGGGGCATTCGTATTGCGGCGTGAGAGGTGAAATTCTTGGATCGTCGCAAGACGCCCGACAGCGAAAGCATTTGCCAAGAATGTCTTCATTGATCAAGAACGAAAGTCGGAGGATCGAAGGCGATCAGATACCGCCCTAGTTCCGACCATAAACGATACCGACTCGTAATTCGCCGGCGTTCCTCCCATGACGCGGCGGGCAACTCTCCGGGCAACTCTCCGGAAAACCAAAGTCTTTGGGTTCCGGGGGAAGTATGGTTGCAAAGCTGAAACTTAAAGAATTGACGGAAGGGCACCACCAGGAGTGGAGCCTGCGGCTTAATTTGACTCAACACGGGGAAACCTACCCGGCCCGGACACAGTGAGGATTGACAGATTGAGAGCTCTTTCTTGATTTTGTGGATGGTGGTGCATGGCCGTTCTTAGTTGGTGGAGTGATTTGTCTGGTTAATTCCGATAACGAACGAGACTCTTGCTTGCTAAATAGTCCGGCCACCCGTCGTGGTGAGCCGCGAACTTCTTAGAGGGACAAATGGCTTTCAGCCATACGAGATGGAGCAATAACAGGTCTGTGATGCCCTTAGATGTCCGGGGCCGCACGCGCGCTACACTGGCGCAAGCAGCGGGTACATTTGCCCTCGGCCGAAAGGTCCGGGTAATCCGCTGAGACTTCTCCGTGCTGGGGACAGGGACTTGTAATTGTGTCCCTTGAACGAGGAATTCCAAGTAAACGCGAGTCATCAGCTCGCATTGATTACGTCCCTGCCCTTTGTACACACCGCCCGTCGCTACTACCGATCGAATGACTTAGTGAGGCCATCGGATCGACCGTCTGGCACCCCCGGCTTCGGCCGGTTGTCGAGGCGCGACGAGAAGACGGTCAAACTTGATCATTTAGAGGAAGTAAAAGTCGTAACAAGGTTTCCGTAGGTGAACCTGCGGAAGGATCATTAACAGAACCCTTCCCCTCCGTGATCGGAGAGGGAACAAAGGGGGAATGTCGGAAAAGCCGTCACAGAGAGACACGCGGAGAGAGCAAATTGGAAAAGCCGGGGGGACTCGAGCGGGGTTTTCACCGCCTCCTTCCCCGTTCCACGGTCGAGGTCAGACCCCGCGCTTCGCCTTCGCTCTCTCCGACAAAAAGGAGACGGGCGTGTCACACACAGACCAGCCCGGGGAGTACCCGGTTCTTCTCTCGTCGTCTGTCTCACGGAGTCTCGCACTCCCGGTAGCTTCGAGGGAGAAGTCCCGCAAGGGTGGAGACGCCGTCGCCGTCCGCGGCGCGGCGCTCCTCGAGGCATTCTCCGCAGGGCAGAGAAGGGGCACCGGTGTCGCCCGATTTCCCCCCAGTCGGCGAGTCTGACTCGCGCGACCCGCCCTCGCGGCGGTGGGGGGAAGGAGGGAGCCCGCTTCCCCCCTCGGCTCGACGGAGGATATTTCTTTCCAGTCACAAGCAAAGAAGGCACAGAGTCCCCGTGTCCTTTCTCCTTCCGTTCCACTTCTTCCCTCGGCTCTGAGGAGAGTTTGCGAACGCGGGAGTCTTCCAGTGGCAAATGACAATTCTTGGTGGTGGATCACTCGGCTCGTGCGTCGATGAAGAACGCAGTTAGATGCGAGAATTCATGTGAATTGCAGAACTCACTGATCATCGACTTATTCGAACGCAAATGGCGGCTCGGGGATGCTCTGCTCCTCGAGCCACGTCCGTCTGAGCGTCTGAAGACAATCACTCACAGAGTCGGCGTGTTCGCGCGCCGGAGGAGCGCCCGGCCGCAGCCGTCCCTTCGACGGCCGGCTGCGTCGGGTCAGTGTCAGATGGAGTTCTGTGATGTCGGCGCCGGTGAAACTCGGCGAGCAGGCTCGATCGGTAACCGGGGGTTCGTCGGTCGTGCGACGTGCCATCGGGGTGTAGACGTATGCGCCCGTGGTGCGGTCCAGCGTCCGACCCCCCGGAACGGTCGAGGAGCCTCTGCCGGGCAGAGCCGGTCGACCCAATCGCGGGGTCTCTCGTCCTCCCGTCTGCGTTCTCGCAGGCGCATGGTAGGCCACCCTTTCCCGCCGGCGACCCGATTCTTCGGGGAGCGCCGGGGAAGGAGAGACCCCGGGTCGCCGCTATGACTCCGATCACGTTCCACGTGTCTTTCACGATTCCAGACCTCAGATCGGATGAGATTACCCGCTGGATTTAAGCATATCACTAAGCGGAGAGAAAAGAAACTAACAAGGATTCCTTCAGTAGCGGCGAGCGAAGCAGGAAGAGCCCATCGCCGAATCCCCGCGCCCGTTTGCGGTGCGAGGGACCTGTGGCGTAAGGAAACTGAACTCCGGTCGACAGAGTCCGGCCGCAGTCCACTGTGATCGGGGCTGCAGCTTACCCGCAGCGGGTGTAAGGCCCGTAGGGCGGACTCGAAGGCCGGAGGGAAAGCTTTCCAAGAGTCGGGTTGTTTTAGAATGCAGCCCAAAGAGGGGTGGTGAACTCCATCCAAGGCTCAATACTATGCACGAGACCGATAGTCAACAAGTACCGTGAGGGAACGTTGAAAAGAACTTTGAAGAGAGGGTTCAACATTGCGTGAAAC
>NC_092565.1:1026852-1036852 GCF_037975245.1 Apostichopus japonicus
CGACACGCGAACACATGCATAGAGTTTGTGACCGTTGTCAACTTGCATGAATCGGGTACTGGCCTGTGTGCGCCCGACGTTGACGGTAGAACGACCCACGAGCACATGCATAGAGTTTGTGACCGTTGTCAACTTGCGTGTATCGGGTACTGGCCTGTGTGTGCCCGACGTTGACGGCAGAACGACCCGCGAACACATGCATAGAGTTGTGACCATTGTCAACTTGAATGTATCGGGCGCTGGCTTGATTGTGTGCCCGACGGAGACGGCAGAACGACCCACGAACACATGCATAGAATTTGGACTTCCTTGAAGAAGACGTTGACATAAAAAAAAAAAAAAAAAAGTCAAGCGGGTACTGGCTCAAGTGTGCCCGACGGTGACGGTAGAACGACCCGCGAACACATGCATAGAGTTGTGACCATTGTCAACTTGAATGTATCGGGCGCTGGCTGGGATGTGCCCGGCGGAGACGGCAGAACGACACGCGAACACATGCATAGAGTTTGTGACCGTTGTCAACTTGAATGTATCGGGCGCTGGCTGGGATGTGCCCGGCGGAGACGGCAGAACGACACGCGAACACATGCATAGAGTTTGTGACCGTTGTCAACTTGCATGAATCGGGTACTGGCCTGTGTGCGCCCGACGTTGACGGTAGAACGACCCACGAGCACATGCATAGAGTTGTGACCGTTGTCAACTTGAATGTATCGGGTACTGGCCTGTGTGTGCCCGACGTTGACGGCAGAACGACCCGCGAACACATGCATAGTGTTGTGACCATCGTCAACTTGAATGTATCGGGCGCTGGCTTGATTGTGTGCCCGACGGAGACGGCAGAACGACCCACGAACACATGCATAGAATTTGGACTTCCTTGAAGAAGACGTTGACATAAAAAAAAAAAAAAAGTCAAGCGGGTACTGGCTCAAGTGTGCCCGACGGTGACGGTAGAACGACCCGCGAACACATGCATAGAGTTGTGACCATTGTCAACTTGAATGTATCGGGCGCTGGCTGGGATGTGCCCGGCGGAGACGGCAGAACGACACGCGAACACATGCATAGAGTTTGTGACCGTTGTCAACTTGAATGTATCGGGCGCTGGCTGGGATGTGCCCGGCGGAGACGGCAGAACGACACGCGAACACATGCATAGAGTTTGTGACCGTTGTCAACTTGCATGAATCGGGTACTGGCCTGTGTGCGCCCGACGTTGACGGCAGAACGACCCGCGAGCACATGCATAGAGTTGTGACCGTTGTCAACTTGAATGTATCGGGCGCTGGCTGGGATGCGCCCGGCGGAGACGGCAGAACGACACGCGAACACATTCATAGTGTTGTGACCGTCGTCAACTTGAATGTATCGGGCGCTGGCTAGGATGTGCGCGGCGGAGACGGCAGAACGACACGCGAACACATGCATAGAGTTTTGACCACTGTCAACTTTAATGTATCGGGCGCTGGCTAGGATGTGCGCGGCGGAGACGGCAGAACGACACGCGAACACATGCATAGAGTTTGTGACCATTGTCAACTTGCGTGTATCGGGTACTGGCCTGTGTGTGCCCGACGTTGACGGCAGAACGACCCGCGAACACATGCATAGAGTTGTGACCATTGTCAACTTGAATGTATCGGGCGCTGGCCTGTGTGTGCCCGACGGAGACGGCAGAACGACCCACGAACACATGCATAGAATTTGGACTTCCTTGAAGAAGACGTTGACATAAAAAAAAAAAAAAAAAAGTCAAGCGGGTACTGGCTCAAGTGTGCCCGACGGTGACGGTAGAACGACCCGCGAACACATGCATAGAGTTGTGACCATTGTCAACTTGAATGTATCGGGCGCTGGCTGGGATGTGCCCGGCGGAGACGGCAGAACGACACGCGAACACATGCATAGAGTTTGTGACCGTTGTCAACTTGAATGTATCGGGCGCTGGCTGGGATGTGCCCGGCGGAGACGGCAGAACGACACGCGAACACATGCATAGAGTTTGTGACCGTTGTCAACTTGCATGAATCGGGTACTGGCCTGTGTGCGCCCGACGTTGACGGTAGAACGACCCACGAGCACATGCATAGAGTTGTGACCGTTGTCAACTTGAATGTATCGGGCGCTGGCTGGGATGCGCCCGGCGGAGACGGCAGAACGACACGCGAACACATGCATAGTGTTGTGACCATCGTCAACTTGAATGTATCGGGCGCTGGCTAGGATGTGCGCGGCGGAGACGGCAGAACGACACGCGAACACATGCATAGAGTTTTGACCACTGTCAACTTGAATGTATCGGGCGCTGGCCTGTGTGTGCCCGACGGAGACGGCAGAACGACCCACGAACACATGCATAGAATTTGGACTTCCTTGAAGAAGACGTTGACTTAAAAAAAAAAAAAAAAAGTCAAGCGGGTACTGGCTCAAGTGTGCCCGACGGTGACGGTAGAGAACGACCCGCGAACACATGCATAGAGTTGTGACCATTGTCAACTTGAATGTATCGGGCGCTGGCTGGGATGTGCCCGGCGGAGACGGCAGAACGACACGCGAACACATGCATAGAGTTGTGACCGTTGTCAACTTGAATGTATCGGGCGCTGGCTGGGATGTGCCCGGCGGAGACGGCAGAACGACACGCGAACACATGCATAGAGTTTGTGACCACTGTCAACTTGCATGTATCGGGTACTGGCCTGTGTGCGCCCGACGTTGACGGTAGAACGACCCACGAGCACATGCATAGAGTTGTGACCGTTGTCAACTTTAATGTATCGGGCGCTGGCTGGGATGTGCCCGGCGGAGACGGCAGAACGACACGCGAACACATGCATAGAGTTGTGACCGTTGTCAACTTGAATGTATCGGGCGCTGGCTGGGATGTGCCCGGCGGAGACGGCAGAACGACACGCGAACACATGCATAGAGTTTGTGACCATTGTCAACTTGCATGTATCGGGTACTGGCCTGTGTGCGCCCGACGTTGACGGTAGAACGACCCACGAGCACATGCATAGAGTTGTGACCGTTGTCAACTTGAATGTATCGGGCGCTGGCTGGGATGTGCCCGGCGGAGACGGCAGAACGACACGCGAACACATGCATAGAGTTTGTGACCACTGTCAACTTGCATGTATCGGGTACTGGCCTGTGTGCGCCCGACGTTGACGGTAGAACGACCCACGAGCACATGCATAGAGTTGTGACCATTGTCAATTTTAATGTAGCGGGTACTGGCCTGTGTGTTCCCGACGTTGACGGCAGAACGACCCACGAGCACATGCATAGAGTTGTGACCGTTGTCAACTGAAATGTATCGGGCGCTGGCTGGGATGTGCCCGGCGGAGACGGCAGAACGACACGCGAACACATGCATAGAGTTTTGACTTCGTTACAGAGGACGTTGACAAAAAAAAAATAATAATAATAATATCAAAAAAAACAAAACATGGTCAACTTTAGTGTAACGGGTATTGGCTTAAGTGTGTGACCCAATGGTCAGAATGAGTGGGCAGAGTGAATCGGATTATATATTAAGGGGAGTGTCTTGTCTCGCCGGTCGATCTTCAAATTGTAGAAGTTTCCTCATATATCTCCTTGATTTCGTCAAGATATATCCGGCACGGGAGCAACCCCGACACTCCTCTGAAAATACGGGTCGCTCCCATGTGAGAAGGTCGATGGTGTGATCGACGGCACGAGTGTCATGCGACCGGGCGAGGGCCGAGTAATTAGCCGACGGTGATGCACACATGCGTAGGCATGGGACCCGTTGTCGTTGCACGAGTCTGTGAGACGGGGCGCCGCCGGACAAGACATACCCGGCACGGGAGCAACCCCGGCACTCCTCTGAAAACACGGGTTGCTCCCGGGTGAGAAGGTCGATGGTGCGGTCGATGGCACGAGTGTCATGCGACCGGGCGAGGGCCGAGATTTAGGCCGACGGTGATGCACACAGGCGTAGGCTGGGACTCGTCGTGTTGCACGAGTCTGTGAGACGGGGCGACGGCCGACCTCGACGGCAGGCCGCCCGATGCATCCGCAAGGTGTGGCTCTCGTCCGAGATTTTGAGATCTCTTTAGTGTAGCGGGTATTGGCTTAAGTGTGTGATCCAATGGTCAGAACGAGCGGGCAGAGTGAATCGGATTCTATATATGAGGGGGGTAGTAGAGTCGATCCAAGACTCGAGAAGGCTTTTAATGTCTGTCGTGTGTGTATGCGTGTCATGGTTGGACTCCAGCGGGCCCTTTCGGTAGGGTCAGCCGTCGTTTCATCGCGACCATGTGTTGCAACTCGGCGCTCAGAGCGGGGGTTTTCACCCACTCGCCCCGTGAGCAGAGGTGTCCCTCCGTGCACACGTATATATCGACGTTCAGATATGAAGCTTTCGCGGACGGGAGTCCACCCGAGACTCGAAAAGGCTCCTTGCCTGTGGTGCGTAAATATGTTTTTGCACGTCAGACCCTTGCTGGCCTTCTCGGTAGGGTCAGCCGTCGTTTCATCGCGACCATGTGTTGCAACTCGGCGCTCGGTGCGGGGGTTTTCACCCACTCGCCCCGTGAGTAGAAGGTTCTTTCGTGCATATGTATATATACAATCCCAGATATTGAGCTTTTTCATCCGCAGAACCCCCGGTGGAGAAGAGAGAGAGTAGAGATGAGAGAGAAAGGAGAAGGGAGAAGGCCTCTCGCGTTGCGTGGTCGATGGCACGAGTGCCATGCGACCAGGCGAAAGGCAAACGGCAAGCCGACGGCGACGGCAGGCCGCCCGACTCACCCGCAGAGAATCTGGGTCTCGTTCGAGATTTCGAGATCTCTTAAGTGTAGCGGGTATTGGCTTAAGTGTGTGATCCAATGGTCAGAACGAGCGGGCAGAGTGAATCGGATTCTATATATGAGGGGGGTAGTAGAGTCGATCCAAGACTCGAGAAGGCTTTTAATGTCTGTCGTGTGTGTATACGTGTCATGGTTGGACTCCAGCGGGCCCTTTCGGTAGGGTCAGCCGTCGTTTCATCGCGACCATGTGTTGCAACTCGGCGCTCAGAGCGGGGGTTTTCACCCACTCGCCCCGTGAGCAGAGGTGTCCCTCCGTGCACACGTATATATCGACGTTCAGATATTGAGCCTTTTCATCCGCAGAACCCCCGGTGGAGAAAGAGCAGGACCTCGGTGTCGTCAGATATCGAGCTTTCTCCACGGGACCCGTTCGGGCATGCTGCCGTTGCTGCGACCATGTGTTGCACTCGGCGCTCGGTACGGGCTTTTTCATCCAAGCAACGAATGCACGCTCGAGGCGTGCGATTGCTCTCCCCTGTTCCAGTGGACGAGCCGTCGCCCTCCCGCGTCGCTTCGAACCGGTCCCGTCTCCGAGGCGGGACCACTGCGACTCCTCTCGAGACGACCCAGTCGACTCGGGTAGAGATACACACCTCGAGAATCCCTTCGGGCGGTTCTTCGATCACTGTACCGTAATAGCACGGCATCGACAATTGAGAATTCAGAGAGAGAGAGAGGGGAGTGCGAGAGCGACTCCCGGACGGCGAACGGGCCCAGCCCGGTTCTGTCGACCGTTACCTGGTTGATCCTGCCAGTAGTCATATGCTTGTCTCAAAGATTAAGCCATGCACGTCTAAGTACAATCCTGAACATACAAGAGAAACTGCAGATGGCTCATTAGATCAGTTATGGTTTATTGGAGAAAGTCTTATACCATGGATAACTGTGGTAATTCTAGAGCTAATACATGCAACAAAGCGCCGACCCTTCGGGGGAAGCGTGCTCTTATTAGGAACAAGGCCAGCCCGGTCCTTTCGGGGTCCGGTCTCCGCTGGTGAACTCTAGATAATCATGCCGATCGCACGGTCTTGCACCGGCGACGCTCCCTTCAAAAGTCTGCTCTATCAACTTTCGATGGTAAGTTATGCGCTTATCATGGTTGTGACGGGTAACGGAGAATCAGGGTTCGATTCCGGAGAGGGAGCCTGAGAAACGGCTACCACATCCAAGGAAGGCAGCAGGCACGCAAATTACCCACTCCTGACACGGGGAGGTAGTGACAAAAAATAACGATACAGGCCTCTTCGGAGGCCCTGTGATCGGAATGAGTACACTTTAAATCCTTTAACGAGGATCTACTGGAGGGCAAGTCTGGTGCCAGCAGCCGCGGTAATTCCAGCTCCAGCAGCGTATATTAAATTTGCTGCAGTTAAAAAGCTCGTAGTCGGATTTCTGGCCGGGGCGGGCGGTCCGCCGTGAGGCGTGCACTGCCCGTTCCCCTTCTCCCCGTCAAACGGGAGTCGTGGGAGATTTTTCCCGGCCAGTGATTCGGTTGGTCGTGCGGTGCTCTTAACTGAGTGCCGTGCGAGACTGGAACGTTTACTTTGAGAAAATTGAAGTGTTCAAAGCAGGCCAAAGTGCCCGAACAGCTCAGCATGGAATAGTGGAAGAGGACCTCGGTTCTATTTCGTTGGTCTTGAGATCCTGAGGTAATGATCAAGAGGGACTGCCGGGGGCATTCGTATTGCGGCGTGAGAGGTGAAATTCTTGGATCGTCGCAAGACGCCCGACAGCGAAAGCATTTGCCAAGAATGTCTTCATTGATCAAGAACGAAAGTCGGAGGATCGAAGGCGATCAGATACCGCCCTAGTTCCGACCATAAACGATACCGACTCGTAATTCGCCGGCGTTCCTCCCATGACGCGGCGGGCAACTCTCCGGAAAACCAAAGTCTTTGGGTTCCGGGGGAAGTATGGTTGCAAAGCTGAAACTTAAAGGAATTGACGGAAGGGCACCACCAGGAGTGGAGCCTGCGGCTTAATTTGACTCAACACGGGGAAACCTACCCGGCCCGGACACAGTGAGGATTGACAGATTGAGAGCTCTTTCTTGATTTTGTGGATGGTGGTGCATGGCCGTTCTTAGTTGGTGGAGTGATTTGTCTGGTTAATTCCGATAACGAACGAGACTCTTGCTTGCTAAATAGTCCGGCCACCCGTCGTGGTGAGCCGCGAACTTCTTAGAGGGACAAATGGCTTTCAGCCATACGAGATGGAGCAATAACAGGTCTGTGATGCCCTTAGATGTCCGGGGCCGCACGCGCGCTACACTGGCGCAAGCAGCGGGTACATTTGCCCTCGGCCGAAAGGTCCGGGTAATCCGCTGAGACTTCTCCGTGCTGGGGACAGGGACTTGTAATTGTGTCCCTTGAACGAGGAATTCCAAGTAAACGCGAGTCATCAGCTCGCATTGATTACGTCCCTGCCCTTTGTACACACCGCCCGTCGCTACTACCGATCGAATGACTTAGTGAGGCCATCGGATCGACCGTCTGGCACCCCCGGCTTCGGCCGGTTGTCGAGGCGCGACGAGAAGACGGTCAAACTTGATCATTTAGAGGAAGTAAAAGTCGTAACAAGGTTTCCGTAGGTGAACCTGCGGAAGGATCATTAACAGAACCCTTCCCCTCCGTGATCGGAGAGGGAACAAAGGGGGAATGTCGGAAAAGCCGTCACAGAGAGACACGCGGAGAGAGCAAATTGGAAAAGCCGGGGGGACTCGAGCGGGGTTTTCACCGCCTCCTTCCCCGTTCCACGGTCGAGGTCAGACCCCGCGCTTCGCCTTCGCTCTCTCCGACAAAAAGGAGACGGGCGTGTCACACACAGACCAGCCCGGGGAGTACCCGGTTCTTCTCTCGTCGTCTGTCTCACGGAGTCTCGCACTCCCGGTAGCTTCGAGGGAGAAGTCCCGCAAGGGTGGAGACGCCGTCGCCGTCCGCGGCGCGGCGCTCCTCGAGGCATTCTCCGCAGGGCAGAGAAGGGGCACCGGTGTCGCCCGATTTCCCCCCAGTCGGCGAGTCTGACTCGCGCGACCCGCCCTCGCGGCGGTGGGGGGAAGGAGGGAGCCCGCTTCCCCCCTCGGCTCGACGGAGGATATTTCTTTCCAGTCACAAGCAAAGAAGGCACAGAGTCCCCGTGTCCTTTCTCCTTCCGTTCCACTTCTTCCCTCGGCTCTGAGGAGAGTTTGCGAACGCGGGAGTCTTCCAGTGGCAAATGACAATTCTTGGTGGTGGATCACTCGGCTCGTGCGTCGATGAAGAACGCAGTTAGATGCGAGAATTCATGTGAATTGCAGAACTCACTGATCATCGACTTATTCGAACGCAAATGGCGGCTCGGGGATGCTCTGCTCCTCGAGCCACGTCCGTCTGAGCGTCTGAAGACAATCACTCACAGAGTCGGCGTGTTCGCGCGCCGGAGGAGCGCCCGGCCGCAGCCGTCCCTTCGACGGCCGGCTGCGTCGGGTCAGTGTCAGATGGAGTTCTGTGATGTCGGCGCCGGTGAAACTCGGCGAGCAGGCTCGATCGGTAACCGGGGGTTCGTCGGTCGTGCGACGTGCCATCGGGGTGTAGACGTATGCGCCCGTGGTGCGGTCCAGCGTCCGACCCCCCGGAACGGTCGAGGAGCCTCTGCCGGGCAGAGCCGGTCGACCCAATCGCGGGGTCTCTCGTCCTCCCGTCTGCGTTCTCGCAGGCGCATGGTAGGCCACCCTTTCCCGCCGGCGACCCGATTCTTCGGGGAGCGCCGGGGAAGGAGAGACCCCGGGTCGCCGCTATGACTCCGATCACGTTCCACGTGTCTTTCACGATTCCAGACCTCAGATCGGATGAGATTACCCGCTGGATTTAAGCATATCACTAAGCGGAGAGAAAAGAAACTAACAAGGATTCCTTCAGTAGCGGCGAGCGAAGCAGGAAGAGCCCATCGCCGAATCCCCGCGCCCGTTTGCGGTGCGAGGGACCTGTGGCGTAAGGAAACTGAACTCCGGTCGACAGAGTCCGGCCGCAGTCCACTGTGATCGGGGCTGCAGCTTACCCGCAGCGGGTGTAAGGCCCGTAGGGCGGACTCGAAGGCCGGAGGGAAAGCTTTCCAAGAGTCGGGTTGTTTTAGAATGCAGCCCAAAGAGGGGTGGTGAACTCCATCCAAGGCTCAATACTATGCACGAGACCGATAGTCAACAAGTACCGTGAGGGAACGTTGAAAAGAACTTTGAAGAGAGGGTTCAACATTGCGTGAAACTGCCAAGAAGTAAACGGATGAGTGCCGCATGCTACATGGGGCGTCCGGTTGATTCAGGCGCGGTCGGCGCGGCAGCGTGTGCGGGTTCGGATCCCTCGGGACCGACCCGCGGCGCTTCGCCGTCCGGTCCGCGTCGCACTTCTACCGTTCGGCGCCCTTCCCGGCGACCGACCGAAGAGCGGAGCAGAGGGGCGGGCGAGGCTGCGGCGTGCGGGGGCTTCGGCCCTCGCCGTCTTACGCCGCCCGTCACGGTTGCTCACTGCGCTCTCTGTCGAGGACTCTGCGTGACGGCCTGCCCCCCCGGGGGTTCAGGCAGCGGGGTCCGGGCCACCGGCGTCTCCGTCGGTCGCGTGCACAGCTTGCTGTCGCGTGGCCGGCGGGATCCGGAGGGTCCGGTCTCGCCGCGGCTTCGGCCGAAGCGGAGGGTCTGTCGGGCGTGAGCGAGGCCTCCTCATTCGACCCGTCTTGAAACACGGACCAAGGAGTCTAAGCAGGCTTGCAAGTCGAGGGGGTCTACCGAAACCTATCCTGGCATAACGAAAGTGAAGGTCGGCACAGGGCCGTCACGAGGCGGGATCCCGGCCCTCTGGGTCGGGCGCACCGCCACCCCGTTCCGTCCGGCTCGTCCGGTGGAGCGGAGGAAGAGCAAGCATGCTAAAACCCGAAAGATGGTGAACTATGCTCGGGCAGGAGGAAGCCAGAGGAAACTCTGGTGGATGTCCGCAGCGGTTCTGACGTGCAAATCGATCGTCCGACCTGAGTATAGGGGCGAAAGACTTATCGAACCATCTAGTAGCTGGTTCCTTCCGAAGTTTCCCTCAGGATAGCTGGTGCTCGGGAGATATTCGTGAACAATTTTATCTGGTAAAGCGAATGATTAGAGGCCTTGGGGCCGAAACGACCTCAACCTATTCTCAAAC
>NC_092565.1:1041852-1049352 GCF_037975245.1 Apostichopus japonicus
TCAAGCGGGTACTGGCTCAAGTGTGCCCGACGGTGACGGTAGAACGACCCGCGAACACATGCATAGAGTTGTGACCATTGTCAACTTGAATGTATCGGGCGCTGGCTGGGATGTGCCCGGCGGAGACGGCAGAACGACACGCGAACACATGCATAGAGTTTGTGACCGTTGTCAACTTGAATGTATCGGGCGCTGGCTGGGATGTGCCCGGCGGAGACGGCAGAACGACACGCGAACACATGCATAGAGTTTGTGACCGTTGTCAACTTGCATGAATCGGGTACTGGCCTGTGTGCGCCCGACGTTGACGGCAGAACGACCCGCGAGCACATGCATAGAGTTGTGACCGTTGTCAACTTGAATGTATCGGGCGCTGGCTGGGATGCGCCCGGCGGAGACGGCAGAACGACACGCGAACACATTCATAGTGTTGTGACCGTCGTCAACTTGAATGTATCGGGCGCTGGCTAGGATGTGCGCGGCGGAGACGGCAGAACGACACGCGAACACATGCATAGAGTTTTGACCACTGTCAACTTTAATGTATCGGGCGCTGGCTAGGATGTGCGCGGCGGAGACGGCAGAACGACACGCGAACACATGCATAGAGTTTGTGACCATTGTCAACTTGCGTGTATCGGGTACTGGCCTGTGTGTGCCCGACGTTGACGGCAGAACGACCCGCGAACACATGCATAGAGTTGTGACCATTGTCAACTTGAATGTATCGGGCGCTGGCCTGTGTGTGCCCGACGGAGACGGCAGAACGACCCACGAACACATGCATAGAATTTGGACTTCCTTGAAGAAGACGTTGACATAAAAAAAAAAAAAAAAAAGTCAAGCGGGTACTGGCTCAAGTGTGCCCGACGGTGACGGTAGAACGACCCGCGAACACATGCATAGAGTTGTGACCATTGTCAACTTGAATGTATCGGGCGCTGGCTGGGATGTGCCCGGCGGAGACGGCAGAACGACACGCGAACACATGCATAGAGTTTGTGACCGTTGTCAACTTGAATGTATCGGGCGCTGGCTGGGATGTGCCCGGCGGAGACGGCAGAACGACACGCGAACACATGCATAGAGTTTGTGACCGTTGTCAACTTGCATGAATCGGGTACTGGCCTGTGTGCGCCCGACGTTGACGGTAGAACGACCCACGAGCACATGCATAGAGTTGTGACCGTTGTCAACTTGAATGTATCGGGCGCTGGCTGGGATGCGCCCGGCGGAGACGGCAGAACGACACGCGAACACATGCATAGTGTTGTGACCATCGTCAACTTGAATGTATCGGGCGCTGGCTAGGATGTGCGCGGCGGAGACGGCAGAACGACACGCGAACACATGCATAGAGTTTTGACCACTGTCAACTTGAATGTATCGGGCGCTGGCCTGTGTGTGCCCGACGGAGACGGCAGAACGACCCACGAACACATGCATAGAATTTGGACTTCCTTGAAGAAGACGTTGACTTAAAAAAAAAAAAAAAAAGTCAAGCGGGTACTGGCTCAAGTGTGCCCGACGGTGACGGTAGAACGACCCGCGAACACATGCATAGAGTTGTGACCATTGTCAACTTGAATGTATCGGGCGCTGGCTGGGATGTGCCCGGCGGAGACGGCAGAACGACACGCGAACACATGCATAGAGTTGTGACCGTTGTCAACTTGAATGTATCGGGCGCTGGCTGGGATGTGCCCGGCGGAGACGGCAGAACGACACGCGAACACATGCATAGAGTTTGTGACCACTGTCAACTTGCATGTATCGGGTACTGGCCTGTGTGCGCCCGACGTTGACGGTAGAACGACCCACGAGCACATGCATAGAGTTGTGACCGTTGTCAACTTTAATGTATCGGGCGCTGGCTGGGATGTGCCCGGCGGAGACGGCAGAACGACACGCGAACACATGCATAGAGTTGTGACCGTTGTCAACTTGAATGTATCGGGCGCTGGCTGGGATGTGCCCGGCGGAGACGGCAGAACGACACGCGAACACATGCATAGAGTTTGTGACCATTGTCAACTTGCATGTATCGGGTACTGGCCTGTGTGCGCCCGACGTTGACGGTAGAACGACCCACGAGCACATGCATAGAGTTGTGACCGTTGTCAACTTGAATGTATCGGGCGCTGGCTGGGATGTGCCCGGCGGAGACGGCAGAACGACACGCGAACACATGCATAGAGTTTGTGACCACTGTCAACTTGCATGTATCGGGTACTGGCCTGTGTGCGCCCGACGTTGACGGTAGAACGACCCACGAGCACATGCATAGAGTTGTGACCATTGTCAATTTTAATGTAGCGGGTACTGGCCTGTGTGTTCCCGACGTTGACGGCAGAACGACCCACGAGCACATGCATAGAGTTGTGACCGTTGTCAACTGAAATGTATCGGGCGCTGGCTGGGATGTGCCCGGCGGAGACGGCAGAACGACACGCGAACACATGCATAGAGTTTTGACTTCGTTACAGAGGACGTTGACAAAAAAAAAATAATAATAATAATATCAAAAAAAACAAAACATGGTCAACTTTAGTGTAACGGGTATTGGCTTAAGTGTGTGACCCAATGGTCAGAATGAGTGGGCAGAGTGAATCGGATTATATATTAAGGGGAGTGTCTTGTCTCGCCGGTCGATCTTCAAATTGTAGAAGTTTCCTCATATATCTCCTTGATTTCGTCAAGATATATCCGGCACGGGAGCAACCCCGACACTCCTCTGAAAATACGGGTCGCTCCCATGTGAGAAGGTCGATGGTGTGATCGACGGCACGAGTGTCATGCGACCGGGCGAGGGCCGAGTAATTAGCCGACGGTGATGCACACATGCGTAGGCATGGGACCCGTTGTCGTTGCACGAGTCTGTGAGACGGGGCGCCGCCGGACAAGACATACCCGGCACGGGAGCAACCCCGGCACTCCTCTGAAAACACGGGTTGCTCCCGGGTGAGAAGGTCGATGGTGCGGTCGATGGCACGAGTGTCATGCGACCGGGCGAGGGCCGAGATTTAGGCCGACGGTGATGCACACAGGCGTAGGCTGGGACTCGTCGTGTTGCACGAGTCTGTGAGACGGGGCGACGGCCGACCTCGACGGCAGGCCGCCCGATGCATCCGCAAGGTGTGGCTCTCGTCCGAGATTTTGAGATCTCTTTAGTGTAGCGGGTATTGGCTTAGTGTGTGATCCAATGGTCAGAACGAGCGGGCAGAGTGAATCGGATTCTATATATGAGGGGGGTAGTAGAGTCGATCCAAGACTCGAGAAGGCTTTTAATGTCTGTCGTGTGTGTATGCGTGTCATGGTTGGACTCCAGCGGGCCCTTTCGGTAGGGTCAGCCGTCGTTTCATCGCGACCATGTGTTGCAACTCGGCGCTCAGAGCGGGGGTTTTCACCCACTCGCCCCGTGAGCAGAGGTGTCCCTCCGTGCACACGTATATATCGACGTTCAGATATGAAGCTTTCGCGGACGGGAGTCCACCCGAGACTCGAAAAGGCTCCTTGCCTGTGGTGCGTAAATATGTTTTTGCACGTCAGACCCTTGCTGGCCTTCTCGGTAGGGTCAGCCGTCGTTTCATCGCGACCATGTGTTGCAACTCGGCGCTCGGTGCGGGGGTTTTCACCCACTCGCCCCGTGAGTAGAAGGTTCTTTCGTGCATATGTATATATACAATCCCAGATATTGAGCTTTTTCATCCGCAGAACCCCCGGTGGAGAAGAGAGAGAGTAGAGATGAGAGAGAAAGGAGAAGGGAGAAGGCCTCTCGCGTTGCGTGGTCGATGGCACGAGTGCCATGCGACCAGGCGAAAGGCAAACGGCAAGCCGACGGCGACGGCAGGCCGCCCGACTCACCCGCAGAGAATCTGGGTCTCGTTCGAGATTTCGAGATCTCTTAAGTGTAGCGGGTATTGGCTTAAGTGTGTGATCCAATGGTCAGAACGAGCGGGCAGAGTGAATCGGATTCTATATATGAGGGGGGTAGTAGAGTCGATCCAAGACTCGAGAAGGCTTTTAATGTCTGTCGTGTGTGTATACGTGTCATGGTTGGACTCCAGCGGGCCCTTTCGGTAGGGTCAGCCGTCGTTTCATCGCGACCATGTGTTGCAACTCGGCGCTCAGAGCGGGGGTTTTCACCCACTCGCCCCGTGAGCAGAGGTGTCCCTCCGTGCACACGTATATATCGACGTTCAGATATTGAGCCTTTTCATCCGCAGAACCCCCGGTGGAGAAAGAGCAGGACCTCGGTGTCGTCAGATATCGAGCTTTCTCCACGGGACCCGTTCGGGCATGCTGCCGTTGCTGCGACCATGTGTTGCACTCGGCGCTCGGTACGGGCTTTTTCATCCAAGCAACGAATGCACGCTCGAGGCGTGCGATTGCTCTCCCCTGTTCCAGTGGACGAGCCGTCGCCCTCCCGCGTCGCTTCGAACCGGTCCCGTCTCCGAGGCGGGACCACTGCGACTCCTCTCGAGACGACCCAGTCGACTCGGGTAGAGATACACACCTCGAGAATCCCTTCGGGCGGTTCTTCGATCACTGTACCGTAATAGCACGGCATCGACAATTGAGAATTCAGAGAGAGAGAGAGGGGAGTGCGAGAGCGACTCCCGGACGGCGAACGGGCCCAGCCCGGTTCTGTCGACCGTTACCTGGTTGATCCTGCCAGTAGTCATATGCTTGTCTCAAAGATTAAGCCATGCACGTCTAAGTACAATCCTGAACATACAAGAGAAACTGCAGATGGCTCATTAGATCAGTTATGGTTTATTGGAGAAAGTCTTATACCATGGATAACTGTGGTAATTCTAGAGCTAATACATGCAACAAAGCGCCGACCCTTCGGGGGAAGCGTGCTCTTATTAGGAACAAGGCCAGCCCGGTCCTTTCGGGGTCCGGTCTCCGCTGGTGAACTCTAGATAATCATGCCGATCGCACGGTCTTGCACCGGCGACGCTCCCTTCAAAAGTCTGCTCTATCAACTTTCGATGGTAAGTTATGCGCTTATCATGGTTGTGACGGGTAACGGAGAATCAGGGTTCGATTCCGGAGAGGGAGCCTGAGAAACGGCTACCACATCCAAGGAAGGCAGCAGGCACGCAAATTACCCACTCCTGACACGGGGAGGTAGTGACAAAAAATAACGATACAGGCCTCTTCGGAGGCCCTGTGATCGGAATGAGTACACTTTAAATCCTTTAACGAGGATCTACTGGAGGGCAAGTCTGGTGCCAGCAGCCGCGGTAATTCCAGCTCCAGCAGCGTATATTAAATTTGCTGCAGTTAAAAAGCTCGTAGTCGGATTTCTGGCCGGGGCGGGCGGTCCGCCGTGAGGCGTGCACTGCCCGTTCCCCTTCTCCCCGTCAAACGGGAGTCGTGGGAGATTTTTCCCGGCCAGTGATTCGGTTGGTCGTGCGGTGCTCTTAACTGAGTGCCGTGCGAGACTGGAACGTTTACTTTGAGAAAATTGAAGTGTTCAAAGCAGGCCAAAGTGCCCGAACAGCTCAGCATGGAATAGTGGAAGAGGACCTCGGTTCTATTTCGTTGGTCTTGAGATCCTGAGGTAATGATCAAGAGGGACTGCCGGGGGCATTCGTATTGCGGCGTGAGAGGTGAAATTCTTGGATCGTCGCAAGACGCCCGACAGCGAAAGCATTTGCCAAGAATGTCTTCATTGATCAAGAACGAAAGTCGGAGGATCGAAGGCGATCAGATACCGCCCTAGTTCCGACCATAAACGATACCGACTCGTAATTCGCCGGCGTTCCTCCCATGACGCGGCGGGCAACTCTCCGGAAAACCAAAGTCTTTGGGTTCCGGGGGAAGTATGGTTGCAAAGCTGAAACTTAAAGGAATTGACGGAAGGGCACCACCAGGAGTGGAGCCTGCGGCTTAATTTGACTCAACACGGGGAAACCTACCCGGCCCGGACACAGTGAGGATTGACAGATTGAGAGCTCTTTCTTGATTTTGTGGATGGTGGTGCATGGCCGTTCTTAGTTGGTGGAGTGATTTGTCTGGTTAATTCCGATAACGAACGAGACTCTTGCTTGCTAAATAGTCCGGCCACCCGTCGTGGTGAGCCGCGAACTTCTTAGAGGGACAAATGGCTTTCAGCCATACGAGATGGAGCAATAACAGGTCTGTGATGCCCTTAGATGTCCGGGGCCGCACGCGCGCTACACTGGCGCAAGCAGCGGGTACATTTGCCCTCGGCCGAAAGGTCCGGGTAATCCGCTGAGACTTCTCCGTGCTGGGGACAGGGACTTGTAATTGTGTCCCTTGAACGAGGAATTCCAAGTAAACGCGAGTCATCAGCTCGCATTGATTACGTCCCTGCCCTTTGTACACACCGCCCGTCGCTACTACCGATCGAATGACTTAGTGAGGCCATCGGATCGACCGTCTGGCACCCCCGGCTTCGGCCGGTTGTCGAGGCGCGACGAGAAGACGGTCAAACTTGATCATTTAGAGGAAGTAAAAGTCGTAACAAGGTTTCCGTAGGTGAACCTGCGGAAGGATCATTAACAGAACCCTTCCCCTCCGTGATCGGAGAGGGAACAAAGGGGGAATGTCGGAAAAGCCGTCACAGAGAGACACGCGGAGAGAGAGCAAATTGGAAAAGCCGGGGGGACTCGAGCGGGGTTTTCACCGCCTCCTTCCCCGTTCCACGGTCGAGGTCAGACCCCGCGCTTCGCCTTCGCTCTCTCCGACAAAAAGGAGACGGGCGTGTCACACACAGACCAGCCCGGGGAGTACCCGGTTCTTCTCTCGTCGTCTGTCTCACGGAGTCTCGCGCTCCCGGTAGCTTCGAGGGAGAAGTCCCGCAAGGGTGGAGACGCCGTCGCCGTCCGCGGCGCGGCGCTCCTCGAGGCATTCTCCGCAGGGCAGAGAAGGGGCACCGGTGTCGCCCGATTTCCCCCCAGTCGGCGAGTCTGACTCGCGCGACCCGCCCTCGCGGCGGTGGGGGGAAGGAGGGAGCCCGCTTCCCCCCTCGGCTCGACGGAGGATATTTCTTTCCAGTCACAAGCAAAGAAGGCACAGAGTCCCCGTGTCCTTTCTCCTTCCGTTCCACTTCTTCCCTCGGCTCTGAGGAGAGTTTGCGAACGCGGGAGTCTTCCAGTGGCAAATGACAATTCTTGGTGGTGGATCACTCGGCTCGTGCGTCGATGAAGAACGCAGTTAGATGCGAGAATTCATGTGAATTGCAGAACTCACTGATCATCGACTTATTCGAACGCAAATGGCGGCTCGGGGATGCTCTGCTCCTCGAGCCACGTCCGTCTGAGCGTCTGAAGACAATCACTCACAGAGTCGGCGTGTTCGCGCGCCGGAGGAGCGCCCGGCCGCAGCCGTCCCTTCGACGGCCGGCTGCGTCGGGTCAGTGTCAGATGGAGTTCTGTGATGTCGGCGCCGGTGAAACTCGGCGAGCAGGCTCGATCGGTAACCGGGGGTTCGTCGGTCGTGCGACGTGCCATCGGGGTGTAGACG
>NC_092565.1:1054352-1066298 GCF_037975245.1 Apostichopus japonicus
TTACGTGTGCCCGACGGAGACGGCAGAAGGACCGACGAGCACACGCATAGAGTTGTGACCTCGTCAGAGATGACGAGCCCCCACCCCGCGAAAATATTGCCAACTTTAGTGTAGCGGGTACTGGCTAGGATGTGCCCGACGGAGGCGGGAAGAACGACACACGGACACATGCATAGAGATGTGACCGTCGTCAACTTGAACGTATCGGGCGCTGGCTGGGATGTGCCCGGCGGAGACGGCAGAACGACACGCGAACACATGCATAGTGTTGTGACGTCGTTAAAGAAGACTTGACAAAAAAAAATAAAATAAATAAATACAAAAAATCGAGCGGGTATTGGCATAGGTTTGCCCGACGGTAGAACGACACACGAACACATGCATAGAGTTTGTGAAGATTGTCAACTTGCATGTATCGGGTACTAGCGGCCTGTGTGTGCCCGACGGAGACGGCAGAACGACACACGGACACATGCATAGAGTTGTGACGTCGTTAAAGAAGACTTGACAAAAAAAAAAAAATAATAAATACAAAAAAATCAAGCGGGTATTGGCATAGGTTTGCCCGACGGCAGAACGACACGCGAACACATGCATAGAGTTTGTGACCGTTGTCAACTTGAATGTATCGGGCGCTGGCTGGGATGTGCCCGGCGGAGACGGCAGAACGACACGCGAACACATGCATAGAGTTTGTGACCGTTGTCAACTTGCATGAATCGGGTACTGGCCTGTGTGCGCCCGACGTTGACGGTAGAACGACCCACGAGCACATGCATAGAGTTTGTGACCGTTGTCAACTTGCGTGTATCGGGTACTGGCCTGTGTGTGCCCGACGTTGACGGCAGAACGACCCGCGAACACATGCATAGAGTTGTGACCATTGTCAACTTGAATGTATCGGGCGCTGGCTTGATTGTGTGCCCGACGGAGACGGCAGAACGACCCACGAACACATGCATAGAATTTGGACTTCCTTGAAGAAGACGTTGACATAAAAAAAAAAAAAAAAAAGTCAAGCGGGTACTGGCTCAAGTGTGCCCGACGGTGACGGTAGAACGACCCGCGAACACATGCATAGAGTTGTGACCATTGTCAACTTGAATGTATCGGGCGCTGGCTGGGATGTGCCCGGCGGAGACGGCAGAACGACACGCGAACACATGCATAGAGTTTGTGACCGTTGTCAACTTGAATGTATCGGGCGCTGGCTGGGATGTGCCCGGCGGAGACGGCAGAACGACACGCGAACACATGCATAGAGTTTGTGACCGTTGTCAACTTGCATGAATCGGGTACTGGCCTGTGTGCGCCCGACGTTGACGGTAGAACGACCCACGAGCACATGCATAGAGTTGTGACCGTTGTCAACTTGAATGTATCGGGTACTGGCCTGTGTGTGCCCGACGTTGACGGCAGAACGACCCGCGAACACATGCATAGTGTTGTGACCATCGTCAACTTGAATGTATCGGGCGCTGGCTTGATTGTGTGCCCGACGGAGACGGCAGAACGACCCACGAACACATGCATAGAATTTGGACTTCCTTGAAGAAGACGTTGACATAAAAAAAAAAAAAAAAGTCAAGCGGGTACTGGCTCAAGTGTGCCCGACGGTGACGGTAGAACGACCCGCGAACACATGCATAGAGTTGTGACCATTGTCAACTTGAATGTATCGGGCGCTGGCTGGGATGTGCCCGGCGGAGACGGCAGAACGACACGCGAACACATGCATAGAGTTTGTGACCGTTGTCAACTTGAATGTATCGGGCGCTGGCTGGGATGTGCCCGGCGGAGACGGCAGAACGACACGCGAACACATGCATAGAGTTTGTGACCGTTGTCAACTTGCATGAATCGGGTACTGGCCTGTGTGCGCCCGACGTTGACGGCAGAACGACCCGCGAGCACATGCATAGAGTTGTGACCGTTGTCAACTTGAATGTATCGGGCGCTGGCTGGGATGCGCCCGGCGGAGACGGCAGAACGACACGCGAACACATTCATAGTGTTGTGACCGTCGTCAACTTGAATGTATCGGGCGCTGGCTAGGATGTGCGCGGCGGAGACGGCAGAACGACACGCGAACACATGCATAGAGTTTTGACCACTGTCAACTTTAATGTATCGGGCGCTGGCTAGGATGTGCGCGGCGGAGACGGCAGAACGACACGCGAACACATGCATAGAGTTTGTGACCATTGTCAACTTGCGTGTATCGGGTACTGGCCTGTGTGTGCCCGACGTTGACGGCAGAACGACCCGCGAACACATGCATAGAGTTGTGACCATTGTCAACTTGAATGTATCGGGCGCTGGCCTGTGTGTGCCCGACGGAGACGGCAGAACGACCCACGAACACATGCATAGAATTTGGACTTCCTTGAAGAAGACGTTGACATAAAAAAAAAAAAAAAAAAGTCAAGCGGGTACTGGCTCAAGTGTGCCCGACGGTGACGGTAGAACGACCCGCGAACACATGCATAGAGTTGTGACCATTGTCAACTTGAATGTATCGGGCGCTGGCTGGGATGTGCCCGGCGGAGACGGCAGAACGACACGCGAACACATGCATAGAGTTTGTGACCGTTGTCAACTTGAATGTATCGGGCGCTGGCTGGGATGTGCCCGGCGGAGACGGCAGAACGACACGCGAACACATGCATAGAGTTTGTGACCGTTGTCAACTTGCATGAATCGGGTACTGGCCTGTGTGCGCCCGACGTTGACGGTAGAACGACCCACGAGCACATGCATAGAGTTGTGACCGTTGTCAACTTGAATGTATCGGGCGCTGGCTGGGATGCGCCCGGCGGAGACGGCAGAACGACACGCGAACACATGCATAGTGTTGTGACCATCGTCAACTTGAATGTATCGGGCGCTGGCTAGGATGTGCGCGGCGGAGACGGCAGAACGACACGCGAACACATGCATAGAGTTTTGACCACTGTCAACTTGAATGTATCGGGCGCTGGCCTGTGTGTGCCCGACGGAGACGGCAGAACGACCCACGAACACATGCATAGAATTTGGACTTCCTTGAAGAAGACGTTGACTTAAAAAAAAAAAAAAAAAGTCAAGCGGGTACTGGCTCAAGTGTGCCCGACGGTGACGGTAGAACGACCCGCGAACACATGCATAGAGTTGTGACCATTGTCAACTTGAATGTATCGGGCGCTGGCTGGGATGTGCCCGGCGGAGACGGCAGAACGACACGCGAACACATGCATAGAGTTGTGACCGTTGTCAACTTGAATGTATCGGGCGCTGGCTGGGATGTGCCCGGCGGAGACGGCAGAACGACACGCGAACACATGCATAGAGTTTGTGACCACTGTCAACTTGCATGTATCGGGTACTGGCCTGTGTGCGCCCGACGTTGACGGTAGAACGACCCACGAGCACATGCATAGAGTTGTGACCGTTGTCAACTTTAATGTATCGGGCGCTGGCTGGGATGTGCCCGGCGGAGACGGCAGAACGACACGCGAACACATGCATAGAGTTGTGACCGTTGTCAACTTGAATGTATCGGGCGCTGGCTGGGATGTGCCCGGCGGAGACGGCAGAACGACACGCGAACACATGCATAGAGTTTGTGACCATTGTCAACTTGCATGTATCGGGTACTGGCCTGTGTGCGCCCGACGTTGACGGTAGAACGACCCACGAGCACATGCATAGAGTTGTGACCGTTGTCAACTTGAATGTATCGGGCGCTGGCTGGGATGTGCCCGGCGGAGACGGCAGAACGACACGCGAACACATGCATAGAGTTTGTGACCACTGTCAACTTGCATGTATCGGGTACTGGCCTGTGTGCGCCCGACGTTGACGGTAGAACGACCCACGAGCACATGCATAGAGTTGTGACCATTGTCAATTTTAATGTAGCGGGTACTGGCCTGTGTGTTCCCGACGTTGACGGCAGAACGACCCACGAGCACATGCATAGAGTTGTGACCGTTGTCAACTGAAATGTATCGGGCGCTGGCTGGGATGTGCCCGGCGGAGACGGCAGAACGACACGCGAACACATGCATAGAGTTTTGACTTCGTTACAGAGGACGTTGACAAAAAAAAAATAATAATAATAATATCAAAAAAAACAAAACATGGTCAACTTTAGTGTAACGGGTATTGGCTTAAGTGTGTGACCCAATGGTCAGAATGAGTGGGCAGAGTGAATCGGATTATATATTAAGGGGAGTGTCTTGTCTCGCCGGTCGATCTTCAAATTGTAGAAGTTTCCTCATATATCTCCTTGATTTCGTCAAGATATATCCGGCACGGGAGCAACCCCGACACTCCTCTGAAAATACGGGTCGCTCCCATGTGAGAAGGTCGATGGTGTGATCGACGGCACGAGTGTCATGCGACCGGGCGAGGGCCGAGTAATTAGCCGACGGTGATGCACACATGCGTAGGCATGGGACCCGTTGTCGTTGCACGAGTCTGTGAGACGGGGCGCCGCCGGACAAGACATACCCGGCACGGGAGCAACCCCGGCACTCCTCTGAAAACACGGGTTGCTCCCGGGTGAGAAGGTCGATGGTGCGGTCGATGGCACGAGTGTCATGCGACCGGGCGAGGGCCGAGATTTAGGCCGACGGTGATGCACACAGGCGTAGGCTGGGACTCGTCGTGTTGCACGAGTCTGTGAGACGGGGCGACGGCCGACCTCGACGGCAGGCCGCCCGATGCATCCGCAAGGTGTGGCTCTCGTCCGAGATTTTGAGATCTCTTTAGTGTAGCGGGTATTGGCTTAAGTGTGTGATCCAATGGTCAGAACGAGCGGGCAGAGTGAATCGGATTCTATATATGAGGGGGGTAGTAGAGTCGATCCAAGACTCGAGAAGGCTTTTAATGTCTGTCGTGTGTGTATGCGTGTCATGGTTGGACTCCAGCGGGCCCTTTCGGTAGGGTCAGCCGTCGTTTCATCGCGACCATGTGTTGCAACTCGGCGCTCAGAGCGGGGGTTTTCACCCACTCGCCCCGTGAGCAGAGGTGTCCCTCCGTGCACACGTATATATCGACGTTCAGATATGAAGCTTTCGCGGACGGGAGTCCACCCGAGACTCGAAAAGGCTCCTTGCCTGTGGTGCGTAAATATGTTTTTGCACGTCAGACCCTTGCTGGCCTTCTCGGTAGGGTCAGCCGTCGTTTCATCGCGACCATGTGTTGCAACTCGGCGCTCGGTGCGGGGGTTTTCACCCACTCGCCCCGTGAGTAGAAGGTTCTTTCGTGCATATGTGTATATATACAATCCCAGATATTGAGCTTTTTCATCCGCAGAACCCCCGGTGGAGAAGAGAGAGAGTAGAGATGAGAGAGAAAGGAGAAGGGAGAAGGCCTCTCGCGTTGCGTGGTCGATGGCACGAGTGCCATGCGACCAGGCGAAAGGCAAACGGCAAGCCGACGGCGACGGCAGGCCGCCCGACTCACCCGCAGAGAATCTGGGTCTCGTTCGAGATTTCGAGATCTCTTAAGTGTAGCGGGTATTGGCTTAAGTGTGTGATCCAATGGTCAGAACGAGCGGGCAGAGTGAATCGGATTCTATATATGAGGGGGGTAGTAGAGTCGATCCAAGACTCGAGAAGGCTTTTAATGTCTGTCGTGTGTGTATACGTGTCATGGTTGGACTCCAGCGGGCCCTTTCGGTAGGGTCAGCCGTCGTTTCATCGCGACCATGTGTTGCAACTCGGCGCTCAGAGCGGGGGTTTTCACCCACTCGCCCCGTGAGCAGAGGTGTCCCTCCGTGCACACGTATATATCGACGTTCAGATATTGAGCCTTTTCATCCGCAGAACCCCCGGTGGAGAAAGAGCAGGACCTCGGTGTCGTCAGATATCGAGCTTTCTCCACGGGACCCGTTCGGGCATGCTGCCGTTGCTGCGACCATGTGTTGCACTCGGCGCTCGGTACGGGCTTTTTCATCCAAGCAACGAATGCACGCTCGAGGCGTGCGATTGCTCTCCCCTGTTCCAGTGGACGAGCCGTCGCCCTCCCGCGTCGCTTCGAACCGGTCCCGTCTCCGAGGCGGGACCACTGCGACTCCTCTCGAGACGACCCAGTCGACTCGGGTAGAGATACACACCTCGAGAATCCCTTCGGGCGGTTCTTCGATCACTGTACCGTAATAGCACGGCATCGACAATTGAGAATTCAGAGAGAGAGAGAGGGGAGTGCGAGAGCGACTCCCGGACGGCGAACGGGCCCAGCCCGGTTCTGTCGACCGTTACCTGGTTGATCCTGCCAGTAGTCATATGCTTGTCTCAAAGATTAAGCCATGCACGTCTAAGTACAATCCTGAACATACAAGAGAAACTGCAGATGGCTCATTAGATCAGTTATGGTTTATTGGAGAAAGTCTTATACCATGGATAACTGTGGTAATTCTAGAGCTAATACATGCAACAAAGCGCCGACCCTTCGGGGGAAGCGTGCTCTTATTAGGAACAAGGCCAGCCCGGTCCTTTCGGGGTCCGGTCTCCGCTGGTGAACTCTAGATAATCATGCCGATCGCACGGTCTTGCACCGGCGACGCTCCCTTCAAAAGTCTGCTCTATCAACTTTCGATGGTAAGTTATGCGCTTATCATGGTTGTGACGGGTAACGGAGAATCAGGGTTCGATTCCGGAGAGGGAGCCTGAGAAACGGCTACCACATCCAAGGAAGGCAGCAGGCACGCAAATTACCCACTCCTGACACGGGGAGGTAGTGACAAAAAATAACGATACAGGCCTCTTCGGAGGCCCTGTGATCGGAATGAGTACACTTTAAATCCTTTAACGAGGATCTACTGGAGGGCAAGTCTGGTGCCAGCAGCCGCGGTAATTCCAGCTCCAGCAGCGTATATTAAATTTGCTGCAGTTAAAAAGCTCGTAGTCGGATTTCTGGCCGGGGCGGGCGGTCCGCCGTGAGGCGTGCACTGCCCGTTCCCCTTCTCCCCGTCAAACGGGAGTCGTGGGAGATTTTTCCCGGCCAGTGATTCGGTTGGTCGTGCGGTGCTCTTAACTGAGTGCCGTGCGAGACTGGAACGTTTACTTTGAGAAAATTGAAGTGTTCAAAGCAGGCCAAAGTGCCCGAACAGCTCAGCATGGAATAGTGGAAGAGGACCTCGGTTCTATTTCGTTGGTCTTGAGATCCTGAGGTAATGATCAAGAGGGACTGCCGGGGGCATTCGTATTGCGGCGTGAGAGGTGAAATTCTTGGATCGTCGCAAGACGCCCGACAGCGAAAGCATTTGCCAAGAATGTCTTCATTGATCAAGAACGAAAGTCGGAGGATCGAAGGCGATCAGATACCGCCCTAGTTCCGACCATAAACGATACCGACTCGTAATTCGCCGGCGTTCCTCCCATGACGCGGCGGGCAACTCTCCGGAAAACCAAAGTCTTTGGGTTCCGGGGGAAGTATGGTTGCAAAGCTGAAACTTAAAGGAATTGACGGAAGGGCACCACCAGGAGTGGAGCCTGCGGCTTAATTTGACTCAACACGGGGAAACCTACCCGGCCCGGACACAGTGAGGATTGACAGATTGAGAGCTCTTTCTTGATTTTGTGGATGGTGGTGCATGGCCGTTCTTAGTTGGTGGAGTGATTTGTCTGGTTAATTCCGATAACGAACGAGACTCTTGCTTGCTAAATAGTCCGGCCACCCGTCGTGGTGAGCCGCGAACTTCTTAGAGGGACAAATGGCTTTCAGCCATACGAGATGGAGCAATAACAGGTCTGTGATGCCCTTAGATGTCCGGGGCCGCACGCGCGCTACACTGGCGCAAGCAGCGGGTACATTTGCCCTCGGCCGAAAGGTCCGGGTAATCCGCTGAGACTTCTCCGTGCTGGGGACAGGGACTTGTAATTGTGTCCCTTGAACGAGGAATTCCAAGTAAACGCGAGTCATCAGCTCGCATTGATTACGTCCCTGCCCTTTGTACACACCGCCCGTCGCTACTACCGATCGAATGACTTAGTGAGGCCATCGGATCGACCGTCTGGCACCCCCCGGCTTCGGCCGGTTGTCGAGGCGCGACGAGAAGACGGTCAAACTTGATCATTTAGAGGAAGTAAAAGTCGTAACAAGGTTTCCGTAGGTGAACCTGCGGAAGGATCATTAACAGAACCCTTCCCCTCCGTGATCGGAGAGGGAACAAAGGGGGAATGTCGGAAAAGCCGTCACAGAGAGACACGCGGAGAGAGCAAATTGGAAAAGCCGGGGGGACTCGAGCGGGGTTTTCACCGCCTCCTTCCCCGTTCCACGGTCGAGGTCAGACCCCGCGCTTCGCCTTCGCTCTCTCCGACAAAAAGGAGACGGGCGTGTCACACACAGACCAGCCCGGGGAGTACCCGGTTCTTCTCTCGTCGTCTGTCTCACGGAGTCTCGCGCTCCCGGTAGCTTCGAGGGAGAAGTCCCGCAAGGGTGGAGACGCCGTCGCCGTCCGCGGCGCGGCGCTCCTCGAGGCATTCTCCGCAGGGCAGAGAAGGGGCACCGGTGTCGCCCGATTTCCCCCCAGTCGGCGAGTCTGACTCGCGCGACCCGCCCTCGCGGCGGTGGGGGGAAGGAGGGAGCCCGCTTCCCCCCTCGGCTCGACGGAGGATATTTCTTTCCAGTCACAAGCAAAGAAGGCACAGAGTCCCCGTGTCCTTTCTCCTTCCGTTCCACTTCTTCCCTCGGCTCTGAGGAGAGTTTGCGAACGCGGGAGTCTTCCAGTGGCAAATGACAATTCTTGGTGGTGGATCACTCGGCTCGTGCGTCGATGAAGAACGCAGTTAGATGCGAGAATTCATGTGAATTGCAGAACTCACTGATCATCGACTTATTCGAACGCAAAATGGCGGCTCGGGGATGCTCTGCTCCTCGAGCCACGTCCGTCTGAGCGTCTGAAGACAATCACTCACAGAGTCGGCGTGTTCGCGCGCCGGAGGAGCGCCCGGCCGCAGCCGTCCCTTCGACGGCCGGCTGCGTCGGGTCAGTGTCAGATGGAGTTCTGTGATGTCGGCGCCGGTGAAACTCGGCGAGCAGGCTCGATCGGTAACCGGGGGTTCGTCGGTCGTGCGACGTGCCATCGGGGTGTAGACGTATGCGCCCGTGTGCGGTCCAGCGTCCGACCCCCCCGGAACGGTCGAGGAGCCTCTGCCGGGCAGAGCCGGTCGACCCAATCGCGGGGTCTCTCGTCCTCCCGTCTGCGTTCTCGCAGGCGCATGGTAGGCCACCCTTTCCCGCCGGCGACCCGATTCTTCGGGGAGCGCCGGGGAAGGAGAGACCCCGGGTCGCCGCTATGACTCCGATCACGTTCCACGTGTCTTTCACGATTCCAGACCTCAGATCGGATGAGATTACCCGCTGGATTTAAGCATATCACTAAGCGGAGAGAAAAGAAACTAACAAGGATTCCTTCAGTAGCGGCGAGCGAAGCAGGAAGAGCCCATCGCCGAATCCCCGCGCCCGTTTGCGGTGCGAGGGACCTGTGGCGTAAGGAAACTGAACTCCGGTCGACAGAGTCCGGCCGCAGTCCACTGTGATCGGGGCTGCAGCTTACCCGCAGCGGGTGTAAGGCCCGTAGGGCGGACTCGAAGGCCGGAGGGAAAGCTTTCCAAGAGTCGGGTTGTTTTAGAATGCAGCCCAAAGAGGGGTGGTGAACTCCATCCAAGGCTCAATACTATGCACGAGACCGATAGTCAACAAGTACCGTGAGGGAACGTTGAAAAGAACTTTGAAGAGAGGGTTCAACATTGCGTGAAACTGCCAAGAAGTAAACGGATGAGTGCCGCATGCTACATGGGGCGTCCGGTTGATTCAGGCGCGGTCGGCGCGGCAGCGTGTGCGGGTTCGGATCCCTCGGGACCGACCCGCGGCGCTTCGCCGTCCGGTCCGCGTCGCACTTCTACCGTTCGGCGCCCTTCCCGGCGACCGACCGAAGAGCGGAGCAGAGGGGCGGGCGAGGCTGCGGCGTGGCGGGGGCTTCGGCCCTCGCCGTCTTACGCCGCCCGTCACGGTTGCTCACTGCGCTCTCTGTCGAGGACTCTGCGTGACGGCCTGCCCCCCCGGGGTTCAGGCAGCGGGGTCCGGGCCACCGGCGTCTCCGTCGGTCGCGTGCACAGCTTGCTGTCGCGTGGCCGGCGGGATCCGGAGGGTCCGGTCTCGCCGCGGCTTCGGCCGAAGCGGAGGGTCTGTCGGGCGTGAGCGAGGCCTCCTCATTCGACCCGTCTTGAAACACGGACCAAGGAGTCTAAGCAGGCTTGCAAGTCGAGGGGGTCTACCGAAACCTATCCTGGCATAACGAAAGTGAAGGTCGGCACAGGGCCGTCACGAGGCGGGATCCCGGCCCTCTGGGTCGGGCGCACCGCCACCCCGTTCCGTCCGGCTCGTCCGGTGGAGCGGAGGAAGAGCAAGCATGCTAAAACCCGAAAGATGGTGAACTATGCTCGGGCAGGAGGAAGCCAGAGGAAACTCTGGTGGATGTCCGCAGCGGTTCTGACGTGCAAATCGATCGTCCGACCTGAGTATAGGGGCGAAAGACTTATCGAACCATCTAGTAGCTGTTCCTTCCGAAGTTTCCCTCAGGATAGCTGGTGCTCGGGAGATATTCGTGAACAATTTTATCTGGTAAAGCGAATGATTAGAGGCCTTGGGGCCGAAACGACCTCAACCTATTCTCAAAACTTTCAATTGGTAAGAGGTCCGACTCGCTGGCTTGGAGCCGGACGAGTGAGAATGAACGAGTGCTCAGTGGGCCACTCTTGGTAAGCAGGACTGGCGCTGGTGGGATGAACCAAACGCCTGGCTAAGCCGTCCGACTCGGTCGCACATCAGAGCCCACAAAAGGTGTTGGTTGATACAGACAGCAGGACGGTGGCCATGGAAGTCGGCATCCGCTAAGGAGTGTGTAACAACTCACCTGCCGAATCAACTAGCCCTGAAAATGAATGGCGCTGAGCGTGATGGCTGTGCCGGGCCGTCGGGGCAAGGAGAACCGAATAGAGTCGGCCTCGACGAGTAGGAAGGACGCCACGGTGAGCTAAGAAGCGGTCCGGGCGAGAGCCCGCGTGGAGCCGCCGTGGGCGCAGATCTTGGTGGCAGTAGCAAATACTCTAACGAGAGCCTGGAGGGCCGAGTTGCGGAGAAGGGTTCCATGTGAACAGCAGTTGCACATGGGTCAGTCGATCCTAAGCCCTAGGGAAGTTCCGCTCCGAGCGGCCGCGAGAGCCACGCCGACCTCCCTCCCGGGAACGGCGGGGTGATCGCACCCTGGGCGAAAGGGAACCGGGTCAATATTCCCGGACGTACAGACGTAGTCCTCCTCGTGGTGTCGTGCGCGTGGGCCTCCTCGCGGGGTTCCGCGCGTCGCGGCACTGCGAGGGCAAAAAGCCGTGAGGCACACTAGCCCAGAGACGCTGGCCGAGGGCCCCGGGTAGAGTTTTCTTCTCTATATGAGGGATTTTGTGGTTTAGCCCGGACCCTGGTTCTTCCTATGATGGGGACCCATGGATCCCGGAATGCGCCGCGCCTGCCGCGGCGTCCGGTGTGCTCCGGCCGGCCAATGAAAATCTGGGGGAGTGAAGGATAGTTAATATCGGACTGTTGTTCTGGTCGTCGTACCGATAACCGCAGCAGGTCTCCAAGGTGATCAGCCTCTGACCAAACAGAACAATGTAGGTAAGGGAAGTCGGCAAGCCGGATCCGTAACTTCGGGACAAGGATTGGCTCTGGGGGCTGGGCCGGTCGGGCCGGGAACCCGGAAAGCGGGATCGGGACGCCTGTGTGGCTGGGCGAGCCGCCTCGGCTTCGGTCGGGGAGTGGCGAGCCCGGACTTGCGCGGGGTCCTGCCCGTGGACTGGCCCGGCTGCGCGGTCGGCGCGCCCATCCGGACGGCGTGCCCTCGGGTGCGTCTGCCGGTCGGGTACGCGTCGGCTAACGCGTCGACCGGCAAGCAACAGC
>NC_092565.1:1066398-1076398 GCF_037975245.1 Apostichopus japonicus
CGCCCACGGCGGCTCCACGCGGGCTCTCGCCCGGACCGCTTCTTAGCTCACCGTGGCGTCCTTCCTACTCGTCGAGGCCGACTCTATTCGGTTCTCCTTGCCCCGACGGCCCGGCACAGCCATCACGCTCAGCGCCATTCATTTTCAGGGCTAGTTGATTCGGCAGGTGAGTTGTTACACACTCCTTAGCGGATGCCGACTTCCATGGCCACCGTCCCTGCTGTCTGTATCAACCAACACCTTTTGTGGGCTCTGATGTGCGACCGAGTCGGACGGCTTAGCCAGGCGTTTGGTTCATCCCACAGCGCCAGTCCTGCTTACCAAGAGTGGCCCACTGAGCACTCGTTCATTCTCACTCGTCCGGCTCCAAGCCAGCGAGTCGGACCTCTTACCAATTGAAAGTTTGAGAATAGGTTGAGGTCGTTTCGGCCCAAGGCCTCTAATCATTCGCTTTACCAGATAAAATTGTTCACGAATATCTCCCGAGCACCAGCTATCCTGAGGGAAACTTCGGAAGGAACCAGCTACTAGATGGTTCGATAAGTCTTTCGCCCCTATACTCAGGTCGGACGATCGATTTGCACGTCAGAACCGCTGCGGACATCCACCAGAGTTTCCTCTGGCTTCCTCCTGCCCGAGCATAGTTCACCATCTTTCGGGTTTTAGCATGCTTGCTCTTCCTCCGCTCCACCGGACGAGCCGGACGGAACGGGGTGGCGGTGCGCCCGACCCAGAGGGCCGGGATCCCGCCTCGTGACGGCCCTGTGCCGACCTTCACTTTCGTTATGCCAGGATAGGTTTCGGTAGACCCCCTCGACTTGCAAGCCTGCTTAGACTCCTTGGTCCGTGTTTCAAGACGGGTCGAATGAGGAGGCCTCGCTCACGCCCGACAGACCCTCCGCTTCGGCCGAAGCCGCGGCGAGACCGGACCCTCCGGATCCCGCCGGCCACGCGACAGCAAGCTGTGCACGCGACCGACGGAGACGCCGGTGGCCCGGACCCCGCTGCCTGAACCCCCGGGGGGGCAGGCCGTCACGCAGAGTCCTCGACAGAGAGCGCAGTGAGCAACCGTGACGGGCGGCGTAAGACGGCGAGGGCCGAAGCCCCCGCACGCCGCAGCCTCGCCCGCCCCTCTGCTCCGCTCTTCGGTCGGTCGCCGGGAAGGGCGCCGAACGGTAGAAGTGCGACGCGGACCGGACGGCGAAGCGCCGCGGGTCGGTCCCGAGGGATCCGAACCCGCACACGCTGCCGCGCCGACCGCGCCTGAATCAACCGGACGCCCCATGTAGCATGCGGCACTCATCCGTTTACTTCTTGGCAGTTTCACGCAATGTTGAACCCTCTCTTCAAAGTTCTTTTCAACGTTCCCTCACGGTACTTGTTGACTATCGGTCTCGTGCATAGTATTGAGCCTTGGATGGAGTTCACCACCCTCTTTGGGCTGCATTCTAAAACAACCCGACTCTTGGAAAGCTTTCCCTCCGGCCTTCGAGTCCGCCCTACGGGCCTTACACCCGCTGCGGGTAAGCTGCAGCCCCGATCACAGTGGACTGCGGCCGGACTCTGTCGACCGGAGTTCAGTTTCCTTACGCCACAGGTCCCTCGCACCGCAAACGGGCGCGGGGATTCGGCGATGGGCTCTTCCTGCTTCGCTCGCCGCTACTGAAGGAATCCTGTTAGTTTCTTTTCTCTCCGCTTAGTGATATGCTTAAATCCAGCGGGTAATCTCATCCGATCTGAGGTCTGGAATCGTGAAAGACACGTGGAACGTGATCGGAGTCATAGCGGCGACCCGGGGTCTCTCCTTCCCCGGCGCTCCCCGAAGAATCGGGTCGCCGGCGGGAAAGGGTGGCCTACCATGCGCCTGCGAGAACGCAGACGGGGAGGACGAGAGACCCCGCGATTGGGTCGACCGGGCTCTGCCCGGCAGAGGCTCCTCGACCGTTCCGGGGGGTCGGACGCTGGACCGCACCACGGGCGCATACGTCTACACCCCGATGGCACGTCGCACGACCGACGAACCCCCGGTTACCGATCGAGCCTGCTCGCCGAGTTTCACCGGCGCCGACATCACAGAACTCCATCTGACACTGACCCGACGCAGCCGGCCGTCGAAGGGACGGCTGCGGCCGGGCGCTCCTCCGGCGCGCGAACACGCCGACTCTGTGAGTGATTGTCTTCAGACGCTCAGACGGACGTGGCTCGAGGAGCAGAGCATCCCCGAGCCGCCATTTGCGTTCGAATAAGTCGATGATCAGTGAGTTCTGCAATTCACATGAATTCTCGCATCTAACTGCGTTCTTCATCGACGCACGAGCCGAGTGATCCACCACCAAGAATTGTCATTTGCCACTGGAAGACTCCCGCGTTCGCAAACTCTCCTCAGAGCCGAGGGAAGAAGTGGAACGGAAGGAGAAAGGACACGGGGACTCTGTGCCTTCTTTGCTTGTGACTGGAAAGAAATATCCTCCGTCGAGCCGAGGGGGGAAGCGGGCTCCCTCCTTCCCCCCACCGCCGCGAGGGCGGGTCGCGCGAGTCAGACTCGCCGACTGGGGGGAAATCGGGCGACACCGGTGCCCCTTCTCTGCCCTGCGGAGAATGCCTCGAGGAGCGCCGCGCCGCGGACGGCGACGGCGTCTCCACCCTTGCGGGACTTCTCCCTCGAAGCTACCGGGAGTGCGAGACTCCGTGAGACAGACGACGAGAGAAGAACCGGGTACTCCCCGGGCTGGTCTGTGTGTGACACGCCCGTCTCCTTTTTGTCGGAGAGAGCGAAGGCGAAGCGCGGGGGTCTGACCTCGACCGTGGAACGGGGAAGGAGGCGGTGAAAACCCCGCTCGAGTCCCCCCGGCTTTTCCAATTTGCTCTCTCCGCGTGTCTCTCTGTGACGGCTTTTCCGACATTCCCCCTTTGTTCCCTCTCCGATCACGGAGGGGAAGGGTTCTGTTAATGATCCTTCCGCAGGTTCACCTACGGAAACCTTGTTACGACTTTTACTTCCTCTAAATGATCAAGTTTGACCGTCTTCTCGTCGCGCCTCGACAACCGGCCGAAGCCGGGGGTGCCAGACGGTCGATCCGATGGCCTCACTAAGTCATTCGATCGGTAGTAGCGACGGGCGGTGTGTACAAAGGGCAGGGACGTAATCAATGCGAGCTGATGACTCGCGTTTACTTGGAATTCCTCGTTCAAGGGACACAATTACAAGTCCCTGTCCCCAGCACGGAGAAGTCTCAGCGGATTACCCGGACCTTTCGGCCGAGGGCAAATGTACCCGCTGCTTGCGCCAGTGTAGCGCGCGTGCGGCCCCGGACATCTAAGGGCATCACAGACCTGTTATTGCTCCATCTCGTATGGCTGAAAGCCATTTGTCCCTCTAAGAAGTTCGCGGCTCACCACGACGGGTGGCCGGACTATTTAGCAAGCAAGAGTCTCGTTCGTTATCGGAATTAACCAGACAAATCACTCCACCAACTAAGAACGGCCATGCACCACCATCCACAAAATCAAGAAAGAGCTCTCAATCTGTCAATCCTCACTGTGTCCGGGCCGGGTAGGTTTCCCCGTGTTGAGTCAAATTAAGCCGCAGGCTCCACTCCTGGTGGTGCCCTTCCGTCAATTCCTTTAAGTTTCAGCTTTGCAACCATACTTCCCCCGGAACCCAAAGACTTTGGTTTTCCGGAGAGTTGCCCGCCGCGTCATGGGAGGAACGCCGGCGAATTACGAGTCGGTATCGTTTATGGTCGGAACTAGGGCGGTATCTGATCGCCTTCGATCCTCCGACTTTCGTTCTTGATCAATGAAGACATTCTTGGCAAATGCTTTCGCTGTCGGGCGTCTTGCGACGATCCAAGAATTTCACCTCTCACGCCGCAATACGAATGCCCCCGGCAGTCCCTCTTGATCATTACCTCAGGATCTCAAGACCAACGAAATAGAACCGAGGTCCTCTTCCACTATTCCATGCTGAGCTGTTCGGGCACTTTGGCCTGCTTTGAACACTTCAATTTTCTCAAAGTAAACGTTCCAGTCTCGCACGGCACTCAGTTAAGAGCACCGCACGACCAACCGAATCACTGGCCGGGAAAAATCTCCCACGACTCCCGTTTGACGGGGAGAAGGGGAACGGGCAGTGCACGCCTCACGGCGGACCGCCCGCCCCGGCCAGAAATCCGACTACGAGCTTTTTAACTGCAGCAAATTTAATATACGCTGCTGGAGCTGGAATTACCGCGGCTGCTGGCACCAGACTTGCCCTCCAGTAGATCCTCGTTAAAGGATTTAAAGTGTACTCATTCCGATCACAGGGCCTCCGAAGAGGCCTGTATCGTTATTTTTTGTCACTACCTCCCCGTGTCAGGAGTGGGTAATTTGCGTGCCTGCTGCCTTCCTTGGATGTGGTAGCCGTTTCTCAGGCTCCCTCTCCGGAATCGAACCCTGATTCTCCGTTACCCGTCACAACCATGATAAGCGCATAACTTACCATCGAAAGTTGATAGAGCAGACTTTTGAAGGGAGCGTCGCCGGTGCAAGACCGTGCGATCGGCATGATTATCTAGAGTTCACCAGCGGAGACCGGACCCCGAAAGGACCGGGCTGGCCTTGTTCCTAATAAGAGCACGCTTCCCCCGAAGGGTCGGCGCTTTGTTGCATGTATTAGCTCTAGAATTACCACAGTTATCCATGGTATAAGACTTTCTCCAATAAACCATAACTGATCTAATGAGCCATCTGCAGTTTCTCTTGTATGTTCAGGATTGTACTTAGACGTGCATGGCTTAATCTTTGAGACAAGCATATGACTACTGGCAGGATCAACCAGGTAACGGTCGACAGAACCGGGCTGGGCCCGTTCGCCGTCCGGGAGTCGCTCTCGCACTCCCCTCTCTCTCTCTCTGAATTCTCAATTGTCGATGCCGTGCTATTACGGTACAGTGATCGAAGAACCGCCCGAAGGGATTCTCGAGGTGTGTATCTCTACCCGAGTCGACTGGGTCGTCTCGAGAGGAGTCGCAGTGGTCCCGCCTCGGAGACGGGACCGGTTCGAAGCGACGCGGGAGGGCGACGGCTCGTCCACTGGAACAGGGGAGAGCAATCGCACGCCTCGAGCGTGCATTCGTTGCTTGGATGAAAAAGCCCGTACCGAGCGCCGAGTGCAACACATGGTCGCAGCAACGGCAGCATGCCCGAACGGGTCCCGTGGAGAAAGCTCGATATCTGACGACACCGAGGTCCTGCTCTTTCTCCACCGGGGGTTCTGCGGATGAAAAGGCTCAATATCTGAACGTCGATATATACGTGTGCACGGAGGGACACCTCTGCTCACGGGGCGAGTGGGTGAAAACCCCCGCTCTGAGCGCCGAGTTGCAACACATGGTCGCGATGAAACGACGGCTGACCCTACCGAAAGGGCCCGCTGGAGTCCAACCATGACACGTATACACACACGACAGACATTAAAAGCCTTCTCGAGTCTTGGATCGACTCTACTACCCCCCTCATATATAGAATCCGATTCACTCTGCCCGCTCGTTCTGACCATTGGATCACACACTTAAGCCAATACCCGCTACACTTAAGAGATCTCGAAATCTCGAACGAGACCCAGATTCTCTGCGGGTGAGTCGGGCGGCCTGCCGTCGCCGTCGGCTTGCCGTTTGCCTTTCGCCTGGTCGCATGGCACTCGTGCCATCGACCACGCAACGCGAGAGGCCTTCTCCCTTCTCCTTTCTCTCTCATCTCTACTCTCTCTCTTCTCCACCGGGGGTTCTGCGGATGAAAAAGCTCAATATCTGGGATTGTATATATACATATGCACGAAAGAACCTTCTACTCACGGGGCGAGTGGGTGAAAACCCCCGCACCGAGCGCCGAGTTGCAACACATGGTCGCGATGAAACGACGGCTGACCCTACCGAGAAGGCCAGCAAGGGTCTGACGTGCAAAAACATATTTACGCACCACAGGCAAGGAGCCTTTTCGAGTCTCGGGTGGACTCCCGTCCGCGAAAGCTTCATATCTGAACGTCGATATATACGTGTGCACGGAGGGACACCTCTGCTCACGGGGCGAGTGGGTGAAAACCCCCGCTCTGAGCGCCGAGTTGCAACACATGGTCGCGATGAAACGACGGCTGACCCTACCGAAAGGGCCCGCTGGAGTCCAACCATGACACGCATACACACACGACAGACATTAAAAGCCTTCTCGAGTCTTGGATCGACTCTACTACCCCCCTCATATATAGAATCCGATTCACTCTGCCCGCTCGTTCTGACCATTGGATCACACACTTAAGCCAATACCCGCTACACTAAAGAGATCTCAAAATCTCGGACGAGAGCCACACCTTGCGGATGCATCGGGCGGCCTGCCGTCGAGGTCGGCCGTCGCCCCGTCTCACAGACTCGTGCAACACGACGAGTCCCAGCCTACGCCTGTGTGCATCACCGTCGGCCTAAATCTCGGCCCTCGCCCGGTCGCATGACACTCGTGCCATCGACCGCACCATCGACCTTCTCACCCGGGAGCAACCCGTGTTTTCAGAGGAGTGCCGGGGTTGCTCCCGTGCCGGGTATGTCTTGTCCGGCGGCGCCCCGTCTCACAGACTCGTGCAACGACAACGGGTCCCATGCCTACGCATGTGTGCATCACCGTCGGCTAATTACTCGGCCCTCGCCCGGTCGCATGACACTCGTGCCGTCGATCACACCATCGACCTTCTCACATGGGAGCGACCCGTATTTTCAGAGGAGTGTCGGGGTTGCTCCCGTGCCGGATATATCTTGACGAAATCAAGGAGATATATGAGGAAACTTCTACAATTTGAAGATCGACCGGCGAGACAAGACACTCCCCTTAATATATAATCCGATTCACTCTGCCCACTCATTCTGACCATTGGGTCACACACTTAAGCCAATACCCGTTACACTAAAGTTGACCATGTTTTGTTTTTTTTGATATTATTATTATTATTTTTTTTTTGTCAACGTCCTCTGTAACGAAGTCAAAACTCTATGCATGTGTTCGCGTGTCGTTCTGCCGTCTCCGCCGGGCACATCCCAGCCAGCGCCCGATACATTTCAGTTGACAACGGTCACAACTCTATGCATGTGCTCGTGGGTCGTTCTGCCGTCAACGTCGGGAACACACAGGCCAGTACCCGCTACATTAAAATTGACAATGGTCACAACTCTATGCATGTGCTCGTGGGTCGTTCTACCGTCAACGTCGGGCGCACACAGGCCAGTACCCGATACATGCAAGTTGACAGTGGTCACAAACTCTATGCATGTGTTCGCGTGTCGTTCTGCCGTCTCCGCCGGGCACATCCCAGCCAGCGCCCGATACATTCAAGTTGACAACGGTCACAACTCTATGCATGTGCTCGTGGGTCGTTCTACCGTCAACGTCGGGCGCACACAGGCCAGTACCCGATACATGCAAGTTGACAATGGTCACAAACTCTATGCATGTGTTCGCGTGTCGTTCTGCCGTCTCCGCCGGGCACATCCCAGCCAGCGCCCGATACATTCAAGTTGACAACGGTCACAACTCTATGCATGTGTTCGCGTGTCGTTCTGCCGTCTCCGCCGGGCACATCCCAGCCAGCGCCCGATACATTAAAGTTGACAACGGTCACAACTCTATGCATGTGCTCGTGGGTCGTTCTACCGTCAACGTCGGGCGCACACAGGCCAGTACCCGATACATGCAAGTTGACAGTGGTCACAAACTCTATGCATGTGTTCGCGTGTCGTTCTGCCGTCTCCGCCGGGCACATCCCAGCCAGCGCCCGATACATTCAAGTTGACAACGGTCACAACTCTATGCATGTGTTCGCGTGTCGTTCTGCCGTCTCCGCCGGGCACATCCCAGCCAGCGCCCGATACATTCAAGTTGACAATGGTCACAACTCTATGCATGTGTTCGCGGGTCGTTCTACCGTCACCGTCGGGCACACTTGAGCCAGTACCCGCTTGACTTTTTTTTTTTTTTTTTAAGTCAACGTCTTCTTCAAGGAAGTCCAAATTCTATGCATGTGTTCGTGGGTCGTTCTGCCGTCTCCGTCGGGCACACACAGGCCAGCGCCCGATACATTCAAGTTGACAGTGGTCAAAACTCTATGCATGTGTTCGCGTGTCGTTCTGCCGTCTCCGCCGCGCACATCCTAGCCAGCGCCCGATACATTCAAGTTGACGATGGTCACAACACTATGCATGTGTTCGCGTGTCGTTCTGCCGTCTCCGCCGGGCGCATCCCAGCCAGCGCCCGATACATTCAAGTTGACAACGGTCACAACTCTATGCATGTGCTCGTGGGTCGTTCTACCGTCAACGTCGGGCGCACACAGGCCAGTACCCGATTCATGCAAGTTGACAACGGTCACAAACTCTATGCATGTGTTCGCGTGTCGTTCTGCCGTCTCCGCCGGGCACATCCCAGCCAGCGCCCGATACATTCAAGTTGACAACGGTCACAAACTCTATGCATGTGTTCGCGTGTCGTTCTGCCGTCTCCGCCGGGCACATCCCAGCCAGCGCCCGATACATTCAAGTTGACAATGGTCACAACTCTATGCATGTGTTCGCGGGTCGTTCTACCGTCACCGTCGGGCACACTTGAGCCAGTACCCGCTTGACTTTTTTTTTTTTTTTTTTATGTCAACGTCTTCTTCAAGGAAGTCCAAATTCTATGCATGTGTTCGTGGGTCGTTCTGCCGTCTCCGTCGGGCACACACAGGCCAGCGCCCGATACATTCAAGTTGACAATGGTCACAACTCTATGCATGTGTTCGCGGGTCGTTCTGCCGTCAACGTCGGGCACACACAGGCCAGTACCCGATACACGCAAGTTGACAATGGTCACAAACTCTATGCATGTGTTCGCGTGTCGTTCTGCCGTCTCCGCCGCGCACATCCTAGCCAGCGCCCGATACATTAAAGTTGACAGTGGTCAAAACTCTATGCATGTGTTCGCGTGTCGTTCTGCCGTCTCCGCCGCGCACATCCTAGCCAGCGCCCGATACATTCAAGTTGACGACGGTCACAACACTATGAATGTGTTCGCGTGTCGTTCTGCCGTCTCCGCCGGGCGCATCCCAGCCAGCGCCCGATACATTCAAGTTGACAACGGTCACAACTCTATGCATGTGCTCGCGGGTCGTTCTGCCGTCAACGTCGGGCGCACACAGGCCAGTACCCGATTCATGCAAGTTGACAACGGTCACAAACTCTATGCATGTGTTCGCGTGTCGTTCTGCCGTCTCCGCCGGGCACATCCCAGCCAGCGCCCGATACATTCAAGTTGACAACGGTCACAAACTCTATGCATGTGTTCGCGTGTCGTTCTGCCGTCTCCGCCGGGCACATCCCAGCCAGCGCCCGATACATTCAAGTTGACAATGGTCACAACTCTATGCATGTGTTCGCGGGTCGTTCTACCGTCACCGTCGGGCACACTTGAGCCAGTACCCGCTTGACTTTTTTTTTTTTTTTATGTCAACGTCTTCTTCAAGGAAGTCCAAATTCTATGCATGTGTTCGTGGGTCGTTCTGCCGTCTCCGTCGGGCACACAATCAAGCCAGCGCCCGATACATTCAAGTTGACGATGGTCACAACACTATGCATGTGTTCGCGGGTCGTTCTGCCGTCAACGTCGGGCACACACAGGCCAGTACCCGATACATTCAAGTTGACAACGGTCACAACTCTATGCATGTGCTCGTGGGTCGTTCTACCGTCAACGTCGGGCGCACACAGGCCAGTACCCGATTCATGCAAGTTGACAACGGTCACAAACTCTATGCATGTGTTCGCGTGTCGTTCTGCCGTCTCCGCCGGGCACATCCCAGCCAGCGCCCGATACATTCAAGTTGACAACGGTCACAAACTCTATGCATGTGTTCGCGTGTCGTTCTGCCGTCTCCGCCGGGCACATCCCAGCCAGCGCCCGATACATTCAAGTTGACAATGGTCACAACTCTATGCATGTGTTC
>NC_092565.1:1081398-1091740 GCF_037975245.1 Apostichopus japonicus
GAGACCGGACCCTCCGGATCCCGCCGGCCACGCGACAGCAAGCTGTGCACGCGACCGACGGAGACGCCGGTGGCCCGGACCCCGCTGCCTGAACCCCCGGGGGGGCAGGCCGTCACGCAGAGTCCTCGACAGAGAGCGCAGTGAGCAACCGTGACGGGCGGCGTAAGACGGCGAGGGCCGAAGCCCCCGCACGCCGCAGCCTCGCCCGCCCCTCTGCTCCGCTCTTCGGTCGGTCGCCGGGAAGGGCGCCGAACGGTAGAAGTGCGACGCGGACCGGACGGCGAAGCGCCGCGGGTCGGTCCCGAGGGATCCGAACCCGCACACGCTGCCGCGCCGACCGCGCCTGAATCAACCGGACGCCCCATGTAGCATGCGGCACTCATCCGTTTACTTCTTGGCAGTTTCACGCAATGTTGAACCCTCTCTTCAAAGTTCTTTTCAACGTTCCCTCACGGTACTTGTTGACTATCGGTCTCGTGCATAGTATTGAGCCTTGGATGGAGTTCACCACCCCTCTTTGGGCTGCATTCTAAAACAACCCGACTCTTGGAAAGCTTTCCCTCCGGCCTTCGAGTCCGCCCTACGGGCCTTACACCCGCTGCGGGTAAGCTGCAGCCCCGATCACAGTGGACTGCGGCCGGACTCTGTCGACCGGAGTTCAGTTTCCTTACGCCACAGGTCCCTCGCACCGCAAACGGGCGCGGGGATTCGGCGATGGGCTCTTCCTGCTTCGCTCGCCGCTACTGAAGGAATCCTTGTTAGTTTCTTTTCTCTCCGCTTAGTGATATGCTTAAATCCAGCGGGTAATCTCATCCGATCTGAGGTCTGGAATCGTGAAAGACACGTGGAACGTGATCGGAGTCATAGCGGCGACCCGGGGTCTCTCCTTCCCCGGCGCTCCCCGAAGAATCGGGTCGCCGGCGGGAAAGGGTGGCCTACCATGCGCCTGCGAGAACGCAGACGGGAGGACGAGAGACCCCGCGATTGGGTCGACCGGCTCTGCCCGGCAGAGGCTCCTCGACCGTTCCGGGGGGTCGGACGCTGGACCGCACCACGGGCGCATACGTCTACACCCCGATGGCACGTCGCACGACCGACGAACCCCCGGTTACCGATCGAGCCTGCTCGCCGAGTTTCACCGGCGCCGACATCACAGAACTCCATCTGACACTGACCCGACGCAGCCGGCCGTCGAAGGGACGGCTGCGGCCGGGCGCTCCTCCGGCGCGCGAACACGCCGACTCTGTGAGTGATTGTCTTCAGACGCTCAGACGGACGTGGCTCGAGGAGCAGAGCATCCCCGAGCCGCCATTTGCGTTCGAATAAGTCGATGATCAGTGAGTTCTGCAATTCACATGAATTCTCGCATCTAACTGCGTTCTTCATCGACGCACGAGCCGAGTGATCCACCACCAAGAATTGTCATTTGCCACTGGAAGACTCCCGCGTTCGCAAACTCTCCTCAGAGCCGAGGGAAGAAGTGGAACGGAAGGAGAAAGGACACGGGGACTCTGTGCCTTCTTTGCTTGTGACTGGAAAGAAATATCCTCCGTCGAGCCGAGGGGGGAAGCGGGCTCCCTCCTTCCCCCCACCGCCGCGAGGGCGGGTCGCGCGAGTCAGACTCGCCGACTGGGGGGAAATCGGGCGACACCGGTGCCCCTTCTCTGCCCTGCGGAGAATGCCTCGAGGAGCGCCGCGCCGCGGACGGCGACGGCGTCTCCACCCTTGCGGGACTTCTCCCTCGAAGCTACCGGGAGCGCGAGACTCCGTGAGACAGACGACGAGAGAAGAACCGGGTACTCCCCGGGCTGGTCTGTGTGTGACACGCCCGTCTCCTTTTTGTCGGAGAGAGCGAAGGCGAAGCGCGGGGTCTGACCTCGACCGTGGAACGGGGAAGGAGGCGGTGAAAACCCCGCTCGAGTCCCCCCGGCTTTTCCAATTTGCTCTCTCCGCGTGTCTCTCTGTGACGGCTTTTCCGACATTCCCCCTTTGTTCCCTCTCCGATCACGGAGGGGAAGGGTTCTGTTAATGATCCTTCCGCAGGTTCACCTACGGAAACCTTGTTACGACTTTTACTTCCTCTAAATGATCAAGTTTGACCGTCTTCTCGTCGCGCCTCGACAACCGGCCGAAGCCGGGGGTGCCAGACGGTCGATCCGATGGCCTCACTAAGTCATTCGATCGGTAGTAGCGACGGGCGGTGTGTACAAAGGGCAGGGACGTAATCAATGCGAGCTGATGACTCGCGTTTACTTGGAATTCCTCGTTCAAGGGACACAATTACAAGTCCCTGTCCCCAGCACGGAGAAGTCTCAGCGGATTACCCGGACCTTTCGGCCGAGGGCAAATGTACCCGCTGCTTGCGCCAGTGTAGCGCGCGTGCGGCCCCGGACATCTAAGGGCATCACAGACCTGTTATTGCTCCATCTCGTATGGCTGAAAGCCATTTGTCCCTCTAAGAAGTTCGCGGCTCACCACGACGGGTGGCCGGACTATTTAGCAAGCAAGAGTCTCGTTCGTTATCGGAATTAACCAGACAAATCACTCCACCAACTAAGAACGGCCATGCACCACCATCCACAAAATCAAGAAAGAGCTCTCAATCTGTCAATCCTCACTGTGTCCGGGCCGGGTAGGTTTCCCCGTGTTGAGTCAAATTAAGCCGCAGGCTCCACTCCTGGTGGTGCCCTTCCGTCAATTCCTTTAAGTTTCAGCTTTGCAACCATACTTCCCCCGGAACCCAAAGACTTTGGTTTTCCGGAGAGTTGCCCGCCGCGTCATGGGAGGAACGCCGGCGAATTACGAGTCGGTATCGTTTATGGTCGGAACTAGGGCGGTATCTGATCGCCTTCGATCCTCCGACTTTCGTTCTTGATCAATGAAGACATTCTTGGCAAATGCTTTCGCTGTCGGGCGTCTTGCGACGATCCAAGAATTTCACCTCTCACGCCCGCAATACGAATGCCCCCGGCAGTCCCTCTTGATCATTACCTCAGGATCTCAAGACCAACGAAATAGAACCGAGGTCCTCTTCCACTATTCCATGCTGAGCTGTTCGGGCACTTTGGCCTGCTTTGAACACTTCAATTTTCTCAAAGTAAACGTTCCAGTCTCGCACGGCACTCAGTTAAGAGCACCGCACGACCAACCGAATCACTGGCCGGGAAAAATCTCCCACGACTCCCGTTTGACGGGGAGAAGGGGAACGGGCAGTGCACGCCTCACGGCGGACCGCCCGCCCCGGCCAGAAATCCGACTACGAGCTTTTTAACTGCAGCAAATTTAATATACGCTGCTGGAGCTGGAATTACCGCGGCTGCTGGCACCAGACTTGCCCTCCAGTAGATCCTCGTTAAAGGATTTAAAGTGTACTCATTCCGATCACAGGGCCTCCGAAGAGGCCTGTATCGTTATTTTTTGTCACTACCTCCCCGTGTCAGGAGTGGGTAATTTGCGTGCCTGCTGCCTTCCTTGGATGTGGTAGCCGTTTCTCAGGCTCCCTCTCCGGAATCGAACCCTGATTCTCCGTTACCCGTCACAACCATGATAAGCGCATAACTTACCATCGAAAGTTGATAGAGCAGACTTTTGAAGGGAGCGTCGCCGGTGCAAGACCGTGCGATCGGCATGATTATCTAGAGTTCACCAGCGGAGACCGGACCCCGAAAGGACCGGGCTGGCCTTGTTCCTAATAAGAGCACGCTTCCCCCGAAGGGTCGGCGCTTTGTTGCATGTATTAGCTCTAGAATTACCACAGTTATCCATGGTATAAGACTTTCTCCAATAAACCATAACTGATCTAATGAGCCATCTGCAGTTTCTCTTGTATGTTCAGGATTGTACTTAGACGTGCATGGCTTAATCTTTGAGACAAGCATATGACTACTGGCAGGATCAACCAGGTAACGGTCGACAGAACCGGGCTGGGCCCGTTCGCCGTCCGGGAGTCGCTCTCGCACTCCCCTCTCTCTCTCTCTGAATTCTCAATTGTCGATGCCGTGCTATTACGGTACAGTGATCGAAGAACCGCCCGAAGGGATTCTCGAGGTGTGTATCTCTACCCGAGTCGACTGGGTCGTCTCGAGAGGAGTCGCAGTGGTCCCGCCTCGGAGACGGGACCGGTTCGAAGCGACGCGGGAGGGCGACGGCTCGTCCACTGGAACAGGGGAGAGCAATCGCACGCCTCGAGCGTGCATTCGTTGCTTGGATGAAAAAGCCCGTACCGAGCGCCGAGTGCAACACATGGTCGCAGCAACGGCAGCATGCCCGAACGGGTCCCGTGGAGAAAGCTCGATATCTGACGACACCGAGGTCCTGCTCTTTCTCCACCGGGGGTTCTGCGGATGAAAAGGCTCAATATCTGAACGTCGATATATACGTGTGCACGGAGGGACACCTCTGCTCACGGGGCGAGTGGGTGAAAACCCCCGCTCTGAGCGCCGAGTTGCAACACATGGTCGCGATGAAACGACGGCTGACCCTACCGAAAGGGCCCGCTGGAGTCCAACCATGACACGTATACACACACGACAGACATTAAAAGCCTTCTCGAGTCTTGGATCGACTCTACTACCCCCCTCATATATAGAATCCGATTCACTCTGCCCGCTCGTTCTGACCATTGGATCACACACTTAAGCCAATACCCGCTACACTTAAGAGATCTCGAAATCTCGAACGAGACCCAGATTCTCTGCGGGTGAGTCGGGCGGCCTGCCGTCGCCGTCGGCTTGCCGTTTGCCTTTCGCCTGGTCGCATGGCACTCGTGCCATCGACCACGCAACGCGAGAGGCCTTCTCCCTTCTCCTTTCTCTCTCATCTCTACTCTCTCTCTTCTCCACCGGGGGTTCTGCGGATGAAAAAGCTCAATATCTGGGATTGTATATATACATATGCACGAAAGAACCTTCTACTCACGGGGCGAGTGGGTGAAAACCCCCGCACCGAGCGCCGAGTTGCAACACATGGTCGCGATGAAACGACGGCTGACCCTACCGAGAAGGCCAGCAAGGGTCTGACGTGCAAAAACATATTTACGCACCACAGGCAAGGAGCCTTTTCGAGTCTCGGGTGGACTCCCGTCCGCGAAAGCTTCATATCTGAACGTCGATATATACGTGTGCACGGAGGGACACCTCTGCTCACGGGGCGAGTGGGTGAAAACCCCCGCTCTGAGCGCCGAGTTGCAACACATGGTCGCGATGAAACGACGGCTGACCCTACCGAAAGGGCCCGCTGGAGTCCAACCATGACACGCATACACACACGACAGACATTAAAAGCCTTCTCGAGTCTTGGATCGACTCTACTACCCCCCTCATATATAGAATCCGATTCACTCTGCCCGCTCGTTCTGACCATTGGATCACACAACTTAAGCCAATACCCGCTACACTAAAGAGATCTCAAAATCTCGGACGAGAGCCACACCTTGCGGATGCATCGGGCGGCCTGCCGTCGAGGTCGGCCGTCGCCCCGTCTCACAGACTCGTGCAACACGACGAGTCCCAGCCTACGCCTGTGTGCATCACCGTCGGCCTAAATCTCGGCCCCTCGCCCGGTCGCATGACACTCGTGCCATCGACCGCACCATCGACCTTCTCACCCGGGAGCAACCCGTGTTTTCAGAGGAGTGCCGGGGTTGCTCCCGTGCCGGGTATGTCTTGTCCGGCGGCGCCCCGTCTCACAGACTCGTGCAACGACAACGGGTCCCATGCCTACGCATGTGTGCATCACCGTCGGCTAATTACTCGGCCCTCGCCCGGTCGCATGACACTCGTGCCGTCGATCACACCATCGACCTTCTCACATGGGAGCGACCCGTATTTTCAGAGGAGTGTCGGGGTTGCTCCCGTGCCGGATATATCTTGACGAAATCAAGGAGATATATGAGGAAACTTCTACAATTTGAAGATCGACCGGCGAGACAAGACACTCCCCTTAATATATAATCCGATTCACTCTGCCCACTCATTCTGACCATTGGGTCACACACTTAAGCCAATACCCGTTACACTAAAGTTGACCATGTTTTGTTTTTTTTGATATTATTATTATTATTTTTTTTTTGTCAACGTCCTCTGTAACGAAGTCAAAACTCTATGCATGTGTTCGCGTGTCGTTCTGCCGTCTCCGCCGGGCACATCCCCAGCCAGCGCCCGATACATTTCAGTTGACAACGGTCACAACTCTATGCATGTGCTCGTGGGTCGTTCTGCCGTCAACGTCGGGAAACACACAGGCCAGTACCCGCTACATTAAAATTGACAATGGTCACAACTCTATGCATGTGCTCGTGGGTCGTTCTACCGTCAACGTCGGGCGCACACAGGCCAGTACCCGATACATGCAAGTTGACAGTGGTCACAAACTCTATGCATGTGTTCGCGTGTCGTTCTGCCGTCTCCGCCGGGCACATCCAGCCAGCGCCCGATACATTCAAGTTGACAACGGTCACAACTCTATGCATGTGCTCGTGGGTCGTTCTACCGTCAACGTCGGGCGCACACAGGCCAGTACCCGATACATGCAAGTTGACAATGGTCACAAACTCTATGCATGTGTTCGCGTGTCGTTCTGCCGTCTCCGCCGGGCACATCCCAGCCAGCGCCCGATACATTCAAGTTGACAACGGTCACAACTCTATGCATGTGTTCGCGTGTCGTTCTGCCGTCTCCGCCGGGCACATCCCAGCCAGCGCCCGATACATTAAAGTTGACAACGGTCACAACTCTATGCATGTGCTCGTGGGTCGTTCTACCGTCAACGTCGGGCGCACACAGGCCAGTACCCGATACATGCAAGTTGACAGTGGTCACAAACTCTATGCATGTGTTCGCGTGTCGTTCTGCCGTCTCCGCCGGGCACATCCCAGCCAGCGCCCGATACATTCAAGTTGACAACGGTCACAACTCTATGCATGTGTTCGCGTGTCGTTCTGCCGTCTCCGCCGGGCACATCCCAGCCAGCGCCCGATACATTCAAGTTGACAATGGTCACAACTCTATGCATGTGTTCGCGGGTCGTTCTACCGTCACCGTCGGGCACACTTGAGCCAGTACCCGCTTGACTTTTTTTTTTTTTTTTTAAGTCAACGTCTTCTTCAAGGAAGTCCAAATTCTATGCATGTGTTCGTGGGTCGTTCTGCCGTCTCCGTCGGGCACACACAGGCCAGCGCCCGATACATTCAAGTTGACAGTGGTCAAAACTCTATGCATGTGTTCGCGTGTCGTTCTGCCGTCTCCGCCGCGCACATCCTAGCCAGCGCCCGATACATTCAAGTTGACGATGGTCACAACACTATGCATGTGTTCGCGTGTCGTTCTGCCGTCTCCGCCGGGCGCATCCCAGCCAGCGCCCGATACATTCAAGTTGACAACGGTCACAACTCTATGCATGTGCTCGTGGGTCGTTCTACCGTCAACGTCGGGCGCACACAGGCCAGTACCCGATTCATGCAAGTTGACAACGGTCACAAACTCTATGCATGTGTTCGCGTGTCGTTCTGCCGTCTCCGCCGGGCACATCCCAGCCAGCGCCCGATACATTCAAGTTGACAACGGTCACAAACTCTATGCATGTGTTCGCGTGTCGTTCTGCCGTCTCCGCCGGGCACATCCCAGCCAGCGCCCGATACATTCAAGTTGACAATGGTCACAACTCTATGCATGTGTTCGCGGGTCGTTCTACCGTCACCGTCGGGCACACTTGAGCCAGTACCCGCTTGACTTTTTTTTTTTTTTTTTTATGTCAACGTCTTCTTCAAGGAAGTCCAAATTCTATGCATGTGTTCGTGGGTCGTTCTGCCGTCTCCGTCGGGCACACACAGGCCAGCGCCCGATACATTCAAGTTGACAATGGTCACAACTCTATGCATGTGTTCGCGGGTCGTTCTGCCGTCAACGTCGGGCACACACAGGCCAGTACCCGATACACGCAAGTTGACAATGGTCACAAACTCTATGCATGTGTTCGCGTGTCGTTCTGCCGTCTCCGCCGCGCACATCCTAGCCAGCGCCCGATACATTAAAGTTGACAGTGGTCAAAACTCTATGCATGTGTTCGCGTGTCGTTCTGCCGTCTCCGCCGCGCACATCCTAGCCAGCGCCCGATACATTCAAGTTGACGACGGTCACAACACTATGAATGTGTTCGCGTGTCGTTCTGCCGTCTCCGCCGGGCGCATCCCAGCCAGCGCCCGATACATTCAAGTTGACAACGGTCACAACTCTATGCATGTGCTCGCGGGTCGTTCTGCCGTCAACGTCGGGCGCACACAGGCCAGTACCCGATTCATGCAAGTTGACAACGGTCACAAACTCTATGCATGTGTTCGCGTGTCGTTCTGCCGTCTCCGCCGGGCACATCCCAGCCAGCGCCCGATACATTCAAGTTGACAACGGTCACAAACTCTATGCATGTGTTCGCGTGTCGTTCTGCCGTCTCCGCCGGGCACATCCCCAGCCAGCGCCCGATACATTCAAGTTGACAATGGTCACAACTCTATGCATGTGTTCGCGGGTCGTTCTACCGTCACCGTCGGGCACACTTGAGCCAGTACCCGCTTGACTTTTTTTTTTTTTTATGTCAACGTCTTCTTCAAGGAAGTCCAAATTCTATGCATGTGTTCGTGGGTCGTTCTGCCGTCTCCGTCGGGCACACAATCAAGCCAGCGCCCGATACATTCAAGTTGACGATGGTCACAACACTATGCATGTGTTCGCGGGTCGTTCTGCCGTCAACGTCGGGCACACACAGGCCAGTACCCGATACATTCAAGTTGACAACGGTCACAACTCTATGCATGTGCTCGTGGGTCGTTCTACCGTCAACGTCGGGCGCACACAGGCCAGTACCCGATTCATGCAAGTTGACAACGGTCACAAACTCTATGCATGTGTTCGCGTGTCGTTCTGCCGTCTCCGCCGGGCACATCCCAGCCAGCGCCCGATACATTCAAGTTGACAACGGTCACAAACTCTATGCATGTGTTCGCGTGTCGTTCTGCCGTCTCCGCCGGGCACATCCCAGCCAGCGCCCGATACATTCAAGTTGACAATGGTCACAACTCTATGCATGTGTTCGCGGGTCGTTCTACCGTCACCGTCGGGCACACTTGAGCCAGTACCCGCTTGACTTTTTTTTTTTTTTTTTTATGTCAACGTCTTCTTCAAGGAAGTCCAAATTCTATGCATGTGTTCGTGGGTCGTTCTGCCGTCTCCGTCGGGCACACAATCAAGCCAGCGCCCGATACATTCAAGTTGACAATGGTCACAACTCTATGCATGTGTTCGCGGGTCGTTCTGCCGTCAACGTCGGGCACACACAGGCCAGTACCCGATACACGCAAGTTGACAACGGTCACAAACTCTATGCATGTGCTCGTGGGTCGTTCTACCGTCAACGTCGGGCGCACACAGGCCAGTACCCGATTCATGCAAGTTGACAACGGTCACAAACTCTATGCATGTGTTCGCGTGTCGTTCTGCCGTCTCCGCCGGGCACATCCCAGCCAGCGCCCGATACATTCAAGTTGACAACGGTCACAAACTCTATGCATGTGTTCGCGTGTCGTTCTGCCGTCGGGCAAACCTATGCCAATACCCGCTTGATTTTTTTGTATTTATTATTTTTTTTTTTTTGTCAAGTCTTCTTTAACGACGTCACAACTCTATGCATGTGTCCGTGTGTCGTTCTGCCGTCTCCGTCGGGCACACACAGGCCGCTAGTACCCGATACATGCAAGTTGACAATCTTCACAAACTCTATGCATGTGTTCGTGTGTCGTTCTACCGTCGGGCAAACCTATGCCAATACCCGCTCGATTTTTTGTATTTATTTATTTTATTTTTTTTTGTCAAGTCTTCTTTAACGACGTCACAACACTATGCATGTGTTCGCGTGTCGTTCTGCCGTCTCCGCCGGGCACATCCCAGCCAGCGCCCGATACGTTCAAGTTGACGACGGTCACATCTCTATGCATGTGTCCGTGTGTCGTTCTTCCCGCCTCCGTCGGGCACATCCTAGCCAGTACCCGCTACACTAAAGTTGGCAATATTTTCGCGGGGTGGGGGCTCGTCATCTCTGACGAGGTCACAACTCTATGCGTGTGCTCGTCGGTCCTTCTGCCGTCTCCGTCGGGCACACGTAAGCCAATGCCCGCTACACTAAAGGGTCGCGAACATTCGATCGACCCCCTCTCGTGCACTCCCTGCCGACGACGCTCTCGGTCGACTCGGTCTCGCGCACCGTCTCTCCGACTGGTGCTATCGAACGACACACCGAGTCCCAGATCTGTGCACGTGCATCGGAGGCGCCTACGGTCGACCGCCGGGTGGGTATT
>NC_092565.1:1091840-1099340 GCF_037975245.1 Apostichopus japonicus
GGTTCTGTTAATGATCCTTCCGCAGGTTCACCTACGGAAACCTTGTTACGACTTTTACTTCCTCTAAATGATCAAGTTTGACCGTCTTCTCGTCGCGCCTCGACAACCGGCCGAAGCCGGGGGTGCCAGACGGTCGATCCGATGGCCTCACTAAGTCATTCGATCGGTAGTAGCGACGGGCGGTGTGTACAAAGGGCAGGGACGTAATCAATGCGAGCTGATGACTCGCGTTTACTTGGAATTCCTCGTTCAAGGGACACAATTACAAGTCCCTGTCCCCAGCACGGAGAAGTCTCAGCGGATTACCCGGACCTTTCGGCCGAGGGCAAATGTACCCGCTGCTTGCGCCAGTGTAGCGCGCGTGCGGCCCCGGACATCTAAGGGCCATCACAGACCTGTTATTGCTCCATCTCGTATGGCTGAAAGCCATTTGTCCCTCTAAGAAGTTCGCGGCTCACCACGACGGGTGGCCGGACTATTTAGCAAGCAAGAGTCTCGTTCGTTATCGGAATTAACCAGACAAATCACTCCACCAACTAAGAACGGCCATGCACCACCATCCACAAAATCAAGAAAGAGCTCTCAATCTGTCAATCCTCACTGTGTCCGGGCCGGGTAGGTTTCCCCGTGTTGAGTCAAATTAAGCCGCAGGCTCCACTCCTGGTGGTGCCCTTCGTCAATTCCTTTAAGTTTCAGCTTTGCAACCATACTTCCCCCGGAACCCCAAAGACTTTGGTTTTCCGGAGAGTTGCCCGCCGCGTCATGGAGGAACGCCGGCGAATTACGAGTCGGTATCGTTTATGGTCGGAACTAGGGGCGGTATCTGATCGCCTTCGATCCTCCGACTTTCGTTCTTGATCAATGAAGACATTCTTGGCAAATGCTTTCGCTGTCGGGCGTCTTGCGACGATCAAGAATTTCACCTCTCACGCCGCAATACGAATGCCCCCGGCAGTCCCTCTTGATCATTACCTCAGGATCTCAAGACCAACGAAATAGAACCGAGGTCCTCTTCCACTATTCCATGCTGAGCTGTTCGGGCACTTTGGCCTGCTTTGAACACTTCAATTTTCTCAAAGTAAACGTTCCAGTCTCGCACGGCACTCAGTTAAGAGCACCGCACGACCAACCGAATCACTGGCCGGGAAAAATCTCCCACGACTCCCGTTTGACGGGGAGAAGGGGAACGGGCAGTGCACGCCTCACGGCGGACCGCCCGCCCCGGCCAGAAATCCGACTACGAGCTTTTTAACTGCAGCAAATTTAATATACGCTGCTGGAGCTGGAATTACCGCGGCTGCTGGCACCAGACTTGCCCTCCAGTAGATCCTCGTTAAAGGATTTAAAGTGTACTCATTCCGATCACAGGGCCTCCGAAGAGGCCTGTATCGTTATTTTTTGTCACTACCTCCCCGTGTCAGGAGTGGGTAATTTGCGTGCCTGCTGCCTTCCTTGGATGTGGTAGCCGTTTCTCAGGCTCCCTCTCCGGAATCGAACCCTGATTCTCCGTTACCCGTCACAACCATGATAAGCGCATAACTTACCATCGAAAGTTGATAGAGCAGACTTTTGAAGGGAGCGTCGCCGGTGCAAGACCGTGCGATCGGCATGATTATCTAGAGTTCACCAGCGGAGACCGGACCCCGAAAGGACCGGGCTGGCCTTGTTCCTAATAAGAGCACGCTTCCCCCGAAGGGTCGGCGCTTTGTTGCATGTATTAGCTCTAGAATTACCACAGTTATCCATGGTATAAGACTTTCTCCAATAAACCATAACTGATCTAATGAGCCATCTGCAGTTTCTCTTGTATGTTCAGGATTGTACTTAGACGTGCATGGCTTAATCTTTGAGACAAGCATATGACTACTGGCAGGATCAACCAGGTAACGGTCGACAGAACCGGGCTGGGCCCGTTCGCCGTCCGGGAGTCGCTCTCGCACTCCCCTCTCTCTCTCTCTGAATTCTCAATTGTCGATGCCGTGCTATTACGGTACAGTGATCGAAGAACCGCCCGAAGGGATTCTCGAGGTGTGTATCTCTACCCGAGTCGACTGGGTCGTCTCGAGAGGAGTCGCAGTGGTCCCGCCTCGGAGACGGGACCGGTTCGAAGCGACGCGGGAGGGCGACGGCTCGTCCACTGGAACAGGGGAGAGCAATCGCACGCCTCGAGCGTGCATTCGTTGCTTGGATGAAAAAGCCCGTACCGAGCGCCGAGTGCAACACATGGTCGCAGCAACGGCAGCATGCCCGAACGGGTCCCGTGGAGAAAGCTCGATATCTGACGACACCGAGGTCCTGCTCTTTCTCCACCGGGGGTTCTGCGGATGAAAAGGCTCAATATCTGAACGTCGATATATACGTGTGCACGGAGGGACACCTCTGCTCACGGGGCGAGTGGGTGAAAACCCCCGCTCTGAGCGCCGAGTTGCAACACATGGTCGCGATGAAACGACGGCTGACCCTACCGAAAGGGCCCGCTGGAGTCCAACCATGACACGTATACACACACGACAGACATTAAAAGCCTTCTCGAGTCTTGGATCGACTCTACTACCCCCCTCATATATAGAATCCGATTCACTCTGCCCGCTCGTTCTGACCATTGGATCACACACTTAAGCCAATACCCGCTACACTTAAGAGATCTCGAAATCTCGAACGAGACCCAGATTCTCTGCGGGTGAGTCGGGCGGCCTGCCGTCGCCGTCGGCTTGCCGTTTGCCTTTCGCCTGGTCGCATGGCACTCGTGCCATCGACCACGCAACGCGAGAGGCCTTCTCCCTTCTCCTTTCTCTCTCATCTCTACTCTCTCTCTTCTCCACCGGGGGTTCTGCGGATGAAAAAGCTCAATATCTGGGATTGTATATATACATATGCACGAAAGAACCTTCTACTCACGGGGCGAGTGGGTGAAAACCCCCGCACCGAGCGCCGAGTTGCAACACATGGTCGCGATGAAACGACGGCTGACCCTACCGAGAAGGCCAGCAAGGGTCTGACGTGCAAAAACATATTTACGCACCACAGGCAAGGAGCCTTTTCGAGTCTCGGGTGGACTCCCGTCCGCGAAAGCTTCATATCTGAACGTCGATATATACGTGTGCACGGAGGGACACCTCTGCTCACGGGGCGAGTGGGTGAAAACCCCCGCTCTGAGCGCCGAGTTGCAACACATGGTCGCGATGAAACGACGGCTGACCCTACCGAAAGGGCCCGCTGGAGTCCAACCATGACACGCATACACACACGACAGACATTAAAAGCCTTCTCGAGTCTTGGATCGACTCTACTACCCCCCTCATATATAGAATCCGATTCACTCTGCCCGCTCGTTCTGACCATTGGATCACACACTTAAGCCAATACCCGCTACACTAAAGAGATCTCAAAATCTCGGACGAGAGCCACACCTTGCGGATGCATCGGGCGGCCTGCCGTCGAGGTCGGCCGTCGCCCCGTCTCACAGACTCGTGCAACACGACGAGTCCCAGCCTACGCCTGTGTGCATCACCGTCGGCCTAAATCTCGGCCCTCGCCCGGTCGCATGACACTCGTGCCATCGACCGCACCATCGACCTTCTCACCCGGGAGCAACCCGTGTTTTCAGAGGAGTGCCGGGGTTGCTCCCGTGCCGGGTATGTCTTGTCCGGCGGCGCCCCGTCTCACAGACTCGTGCAACGACAACGGGTCCCATGCCTACGCATGTGTGCATCACCGTCGGCTAATTACTCGGCCCTCGCCCGGTCGCATGACACTCGTGCCGTCGATCACACCATCGACCTTCTCACATGGGAGCGACCCGTATTTTCAGAGGAGTGTCGGGGTTGCTCCCGTGCCGGATATATCTTGACGAAATCAAGGAGATATATGAGGAAACTTCTACAATTTGAAGATCGACCGGCGAGACAAGACACTCCCCTTAATATATAATCCGATTCACTCTGCCCACTCATTCTGACCATTGGGTCACACACTTAAGCCAATACCCGTTACACTAAAGTTGACCATGTTTTTTTTTTTTTGATATTATTATTATTATTTTTTTTTTGTCAACGTCCTCTGTAACGAAGTCAAAACTCTATGCATGTGTTCGCGTGTCGTTCTGCCGTCTCCGCCGGGCACATCCCAGCCAGCGCCCGATACATTTCAGTTGACAACGGTCACAACTCTATGCATGTGCTCGTGGGTCGTTCTGCCGTCAACGTCGGGAACACACAGGCCAGTACCCGCTACATTAAAATTGACAATGGTCACAACTCTATGCATGTGCTCGTGGGTCGTTCTACCGTCAACGTCGGGCGCACACAGGCCAGTACCCGATACATGCAAGTTGACAGTGGTCACAAACTCTATGCATGTGTTCGCGTGTCGTTCTGCCGTCTCCGCCGGGCACATCCCAGCCAGCGCCCGATACATTCAAGTTGACAACGGTCACAACTCTATGCATGTGCTCGTGGGTCGTTCTACCGTCAACGTCGGGCGCACACAGGCCAGTACCCGATACATGCAAGTTGACAATGGTCACAAACTCTATGCATGTGTTCGCGTGTCGTTCTGCCGTCTCCGCCGGGCACATCCCAGCCAGCGCCCGATACATTCAAGTTGACAACGGTCACAACTCTATGCATGTGTTCGCGTGTCGTTCTGCCGTCTCCGCCGGGCACATCCCAGCCAGCGCCCGATACATTAAAGTTGACAACGGTCACAACTCTATGCATGTGCTCGTGGGTCGTTCTACCGTCAACGTCGGGCGCACACAGGCCAGTACCCGATACATGCAAGTTGACAGTGGTCACAAACTCTATGCATGTGTTCGCGTGTCGTTCTGCCGTCTCCGCCGGGCACATCCCAGCCAGCGCCCGATACATTCAAGTTGACAACGGTCACAACTCTATGCATGTGTTCGCGTGTCGTTCTGCCGTCTCCGCCGGGCACATCCCAGCCAGCGCCCGATACATTCAAGTTGACAATGGTCACAACTCTATGCATGTGTTCGCGGGTCGTTCTACCGTCACCGTCGGGCACACTTGAGCCAGTACCCGCTTGACTTTTTTTTTTTTTTTTTAAGTCAACGTCTTCTTCAAGGAAGTCCAAATTCTATGCATGTGTTCGTGGGTCGTTCTGCCGTCTCCGTCGGGCACACACAGGCCAGCGCCCGATACATTCAAGTTGACAGTGGTCAAAACTCTATGCATGTGTTCGCGTGTCGTTCTGCCGTCTCCGCCGCGCACATCCTAGCCAGCGCCCGATACATTCAAGTTGACGATGGTCACAACACTATGCATGTGTTCGCGTGTCGTTCTGCCGTCTCCGCCGGGCGCATCCCAGCCAGCGCCCGATACATTCAAGTTGACAACGGTCACAACTCTATGCATGTGCTCGTGGGTCGTTCTACCGTCAACGTCGGGCGCACACAGGCCAGTACCCGATTCATGCAAGTTGACAACGGTCACAAACTCTATGCATGTGTTCGCGTGTCGTTCTGCCGTCTCCGCCGGGCACATCCCAGCCAGCGCCCGATACATTCAAGTTGACAACGGTCACAAACTCTATGCATGTGTTCGCGTGTCGTTCTGCCGTCTCCGCCGGGCACATCCCAGCCAGCGCCCGATACATTCAAGTTGACAATGGTCACAACTCTATGCATGTGTTCGCGGGTCGTTCTACCGTCACCGTCGGGCACACTTGAGCCAGTACCCGCTTGACTTTTTTTTTTTTTTTTTTATGTCAACGTCTTCTTCAAGGAAGTCCAAATTCTATGCATGTGTTCGTGGGTCGTTCTGCCGTCTCCGTCGGGCACACACAGGCCAGCGCCCGATACATTCAAGTTGACAATGGTCACAACTCTATGCATGTGTTCGCGGGTCGTTCTGCCGTCAACGTCGGGCACACACAGGCCAGTACCCGATACACGCAAGTTGACAATGGTCACAAACTCTATGCATGTGTTCGCGTGTCGTTCTGCCGTCTCCGCCGCGCACATCCTAGCCAGCGCCCGATACATTAAAGTTGACAGTGGTCAAAACTCTATGCATGTGTTCGCGTGTCGTTCTGCCGTCTCCGCCGCGCACATCCTAGCCAGCGCCCGATACATTCAAGTTGACGACGGTCACAACACTATGAATGTGTTCGCGTGTCGTTCTGCCGTCTCCGCCGGGCGCATCCCAGCCAGCGCCCGATACATTCAAGTTGACAACGGTCACAACTCTATGCATGTGCTCGCGGGTCGTTCTGCCGTCAACGTCGGGCGCACACAGGCCAGTACCCGATTCATGCAAGTTGACAACGGTCACAAACTCTATGCATGTGTTCGCGTGTCGTTCTGCCGTCTCCGCCGGGCACATCCCAGCCAGCGCCCGATACATTCAAGTTGACAACGGTCACAAACTCTATGCATGTGTTCGCGTGTCGTTCTGCCGTCTCCGCCGGGCACATCCCAGCCAGCGCCCGATACATTCAAGTTGACAATGGTCACAACTCTATGCATGTGTTCGCGGGTCGTTCTACCGTCACCGTCGGGCACACTTGAGCCAGTACCCGCTTGACTTTTTTTTTTTTTTTATGTCAACGTCTTCTTCAAGGAAGTCCAAATTCTATGCATGTGTTCGTGGGTCGTTCTGCCGTCTCCGTCGGGCACACAATCAAGCCAGCGCCCGATACATTCAAGTTGACGATGGTCACAACACTATGCATGTGTTCGCGGGTCGTTCTGCCGTCAACGTCGGGCACACACAGGCCAGTACCCGATACATTCAAGTTGACAACGGTCACAACTCTATGCATGTGCTCGTGGGTCGTTCTACCGTCAACGTCGGGCGCACACAGGCCAGTACCCGATTCATGCAAGTTGACAACGGTCACAAACTCTATGCATGTGTTCGCGTGTCGTTCTGCCGTCTCCGCCGGGCACATCCCAGCCAGCGCCCGATACATTCAAGTTGACAACGGTCACAAACTCTATGCATGTGTTCGCGTGTCGTTCTGCCGTCTCCGCCGGGCACATCCCAGCCAGCGCCCGATACATTCAAGTTGACAATGGTCACAACTCTATGCATGTGTTCGCGGGTCGTTCTACCGTCACCGTCGGGCACACTTGAGCCAGTACCCGCTTGACTTTTTTTTTTTTTTTTTTATGTCAACGTCTTCTTCAAGGAAGTCCAAATTCTATGCATGTGTTCGTGGGTCGTTCTGCCGTCTCCGTCGGGCACACAATCAAGCCAGCGCCCGATACATTCAAGTTGACAATGGTCACAACTCTATGCATGTGTTCGCGGGTCGTTCTGCCGTCAACGTCGGGCACACACAGGCCAGTACCCGATACACGCAAGTTGACAACGGTCACAAACTCTATGCATGTGCTCGTGGGTCGTTCTACCGTCAACGTCGGGCGCACACAGGCCAGTACCCGATTCATGCAAGTTGACAACGGTCACAAACTCTATGCATGTGTTCGCGTGTCGTTCTGCCGTCTCCGCCGGGCACATCCCAGCCAGCGCCCGA
>NC_092565.1:1104340-1111840 GCF_037975245.1 Apostichopus japonicus
TCAACGTTCCCTCACGGTACTTGTTGACTATCGGTCTCGTGCATAGTATTGAGCCTTGGATGGAGTTCACCACCCCTCTTTGGGCTGCATTCTAAAACAACCCGACTCTTGGAAAGCTTTCCCTCCGGCCTTCGAGTCCGCCCTACGGGCCTTACACCCGCTGCGGGTAAGCTGCAGCCCCGATCACAGTGGACTGCGGCCGGACTCTGTCGACCGGAGTTCAGTTTCCTTACGCCACAGGTCCCTCGCACCGCAAACGGGCGCGGGGATTCGGCGATGGGCTCTTCCTGCTTCGCTCGCCGCTACTGAAGGAATCCTTGTTAGTTTCTTTTCTCTCCGCTTAGTGATATGCTTAAATCCAGCGGGTAATCTCATCCGATCTGAGGTCTGGAATCGTGAAAGACACGTGGAACGTGATCGGAGTCATAGCGGCGACCCGGGGTCTCTCCTTCCCCGGCGCTCCCCGAAGAATCGGGTCGCCGGCGGGAAAGGGTGGCCTACCATGCGCCTGCGAGAACGCAGACGGGAGGACGAGAGACCCCGCGATTGGGTCGACCGGCTCTGCCCGGCAGAGGCTCCTCGACCGTTCCGGGGGGTCGGACGCTGGACCGCACCACGGGCGCATACGTCTACACCCCGATGGCACGTCGCACGACCGACGAACCCCCGGTTACCGATCGAGCCTGCTCGCCGAGTTTCACCGGCGCCGACATCACAGAACTCCATCTGACACTGACCCGACGCAGCCGGCCGTCGAAGGGACGGCTGCGGCCGGGCGCTCCTCCGGCGCGCGAACACGCCGACTCTGTGAGTGATTGTCTTCAGACGCTCAGACGGACGTGGCTCGAGGAGCAGAGCATCCCCGAGCCGCCATTTGCGTTCGAATAAGTCGATGATCAGTGAGTTCTGCAATTCACATGAATTCTCGCATCTAACTGCGTTCTTCATCGACGCACGAGCCGAGTGATCCACCACCAAGAATTGTCATTTGCCACTGGAAGACTCCCGCGTTCGCAAACTCTCCTCAGAGCCGAGGGAAGAAGTGGAACGGAAGGAGAAAGGACACGGGGACTCTGTGCCTTCTTTGCTTGTGACTGGAAAGAAATATCCTCCGTCGAGCCGAGGGGGGAAGCGGGCTCCCTCCTTCCCCCCACCGCCGCGAGGGCGGGTCGCGCGAGTCAGACTCGCCGACTGGGGGGAAATCGGGCGACACCGGTGCCCCTTCTCTGCCCTGCGGAGAATGCCTCGAGGAGCGCCGCGCCGCGGACGGCGACGGCGTCTCCACCCTTGCGGGACTTCTCCCTCGAAGCTACCGGGAGTGCGAGACTCCGTGAGACAGACGACGAGAGAAGAACCGGGTACTCCCCGGGCTGGTCTGTGTGTGACACGCCCGTCTCCTTTTTGTCGGAGAGAGCGAAGGCGAAGCGCGGGGTCTGACCTCGACCGTGGAACGGGGAAGGAGGCGGTGAAAACCCCGCTCGAGTCCCCCCGGCTTTTCCAATTTGCTCTCTCCGCGTGTCTCTCTGTGACGGCTTTTCCGACATTCCCCCTTTGTTCCCTCTCCGATCACGGAGGGGAAGGGTTCTGTTAATGATCCTTCCGCAGGTTCACCTACGGAAACCTTGTTACGACTTTTACTTCCTCTAAATGATCAAGTTTGACCGTCTTCTCGTCGCGCCTCGACAACCGGCCGAAGCCGGGGGTGCCAGACGGTCGATCCGATGGCCTCACTAAGTCATTCGATCGGTAGTAGCGACGGGCGGTGTGTACAAAGGGCAGGGACGTAATCAATGCGAGCTGATGACTCGCGTTTACTTGGAATTCCTCGTTCAAGGGACACAATTACAAGTCCCTGTCCCCAGCACGGAGAAGTCTCAGCGGATTACCCGGACCTTTCGGCCGAGGGCAAATGTACCCGCTGCTTGCGCCAGTGTAGCGCGCGTGCGGCCCCGGACATCTAAGGGCATCACAGACCTGTTATTGCTCCATCTCGTATGGCTGAAAGCCATTTGTCCCTCTAAGAAGTTCGCGGCTCACCACGACGGGTGGCCGGACTATTTAGCAAGCAAGAGTCTCGTTCGTTATCGGAATTAACCAGACAAATCACTCCACCAACTAAGAACGGCCATGCACCACCATCCACAAAATCAAGAAAGAGCTCTCAATCTGTCAATCCTCACTGTGTCCGGGCCGGGTAGGTTTCCCCGTGTTGAGTCAAATTAAGCCGCAGGCTCCACTCCTGGTGGTGCCCTTCCGTCAATTCCTTTAAGTTTCAGCTTTGCAACCATACTTCCCCCGGAACCCAAAGACTTTGGTTTTCCGGAGAGTTGCCCGCCGCGTCATGGGAGGAACGCCGGCGAATTACGAGTCGGTATCGTTTATGGTCGGAACTAGGGCGGTATCTGATCGCCTTCGATCCTCCGACTTTCGTTCTTGATCAATGAAGACATTCTTGGCAAATGCTTTCGCTGTCGGGCGTCTTGCGACGATCCAAGAATTTCACCTCTCACGCCGCAATACGAATGCCCCCGGCAGTCCCTCTTGATCATTACCTCAGGATCTCAAGACCAACGAAATAGAACCGAGGTCCTCTTCCACTATTCCATGCTGAGCTGTTCGGGCACTTTGGCCTGCTTTGAACACTTCAATTTTCTCAAAGTAAACGTTCCAGTCTCGCACGGCACTCAGTTAAGAGCACCGCACGACCAACCGAATCACTGGCCGGGAAAAATCTCCCACGACTCCCGTTTGACGGGGAGAAGGGGAACGGGCAGTGCACGCCTCACGGCGGACCGCCCGCCCCGGCCAGAAATCCGACTACGAGCTTTTTAACTGCAGCAAATTTAATATACGCTGCTGGAGCTGGAATTACCGCGGCTGCTGGCACCAGACTTGCCCTCCAGTAGATCCTCGTTAAAGGATTTAAAGTGTACTCATTCCGATCACAGGGCCTCCGAAGAGGCCTGTATCGTTATTTTTTGTCACTACCTCCCCGTGTCAGGAGTGGGTAATTTGCGTGCCTGCTGCCTTCCTTGGATGTGGTAGCCGTTTCTCAGGCTCCCTCTCCGGAATCGAACCCTGATTCTCCGTTACCCGTCACAACCATGATAAGCGCATAACTTACCATCGAAAGTTGATAGAGCAGACTTTTGAAGGGAGCGTCGCCGGTGCAAGACCGTGCGATCGGCATGATTATCTAGAGTTCACCAGCGGAGACCGGACCCCGAAAGGACCGGGCTGGCCTTGTTCCTAATAAGAGCACGCTTCCCCCGAAGGGTCGGCGCTTTGTTGCATGTATTAGCTCTAGAATTACCACAGTTATCCATGGTATAAGACTTTCTCCAATAAACCATAACTGATCTAATGAGCCATCTGCAGTTTCTCTTGTATGTTCAGGATTGTACTTAGACGTGCATGGCTTAATCTTTGAGACAAGCATATGACTACTGGCAGGATCAACCAGGTAACGGTCGACAGAACCGGGCTGGGCCCGTTCGCCGTCCGGGAGTCGCTCTCGCACTCCCCTCTCTCTCTCTCTGAATTCTCAATTGTCGATGCCGTGCTATTACGGTACAGTGATCGAAGAACCGCCCGAAGGGATTCTCGAGGTGTGTATCTCTACCCGAGTCGACTGGGTCGTCTCGAGAGGAGTCGCAGTGGTCCCGCCTCGGAGACGGGACCGGTTCGAAGCGACGCGGGAGGGCGACGGCTCGTCCACTGGAACAGGGGAGAGCAATCGCACGCCTCGAGCGTGCATTCGTTGCTTGGATGAAAAAGCCCGTACCGAGCGCCGAGTGCAACACATGGTCGCAGCAACGGCAGCATGCCCGAACGGGTCCCGTGGAGAAAGCTCGATATCTGACGACACCGAGGTCCTGCTCTTTCTCCACCGGGGGTTCTGCGGATGAAAAGGCTCAATATCTGAACGTCGATATATACGTGTGCACGGAGGGACACCTCTGCTCACGGGGCGAGTGGGTGAAAACCCCCGCTCTGAGCGCCGAGTTGCAACACATGGTCGCGATGAAACGACGGCTGACCCTACCGAAAGGGCCCGCTGGAGTCCAACCATGACACGTATACACACACGACAGACATTAAAAGCCTTCTCGAGTCTTGGATCGACTCTACTACCCCCCTCATATATAGAATCCGATTCACTCTGCCCGCTCGTTCTGACCATTGGATCACACACTTAAGCCAATACCCGCTACACTTAAGAGATCTCGAAATCTCGAACGAGACCCAGATTCTCTGCGGGTGAGTCGGGCGGCCTGCCGTCGCCGTCGGCTTGCCGTTTGCCTTTCGCCTGGTCGCATGGCACTCGTGCCATCGACCACGCAACGCGAGAGGCCTTCTCCCTTCTCCTTTCTCTCTCATCTCTACTCTCTCTCTTCTCCACCGGGGGTTCTGCGGATGAAAAAGCTCAATATCTGGGATTGTATATATACATATGCACGAAAGAACCTTCTACTCACGGGGCGAGTGGGTGAAAACCCCCGCACCGAGCGCCGAGTTGCAACACATGGTCGCGATGAAACGACGGCTGACCCTACCGAGAAGGCCAGCAAGGGTCTGACGTGCAAAAACATATTTACGCACCACAGGCAAGGAGCCTTTTCGAGTCTCGGGTGGACTCCCGTCCGCGAAAGCTTCATATCTGAACGTCGATATATACGTGTGCACGGAGGGACACCTCTGCTCACGGGGCGAGTGGGTGAAAACCCCCGCTCTGAGCGCCGAGTTGCAACACATGGTCGCGATGAAACGACGGCTGACCCTACCGAAAGGGCCCGCTGGAGTCCAACCATGACACGCATACACACACGACAGACATTAAAAGCCTTCTCGAGTCTTGGATCGACTCTACTACCCCCCTCATATATAGAATCCGATTCACTCTGCCCGCTCGTTCTGACCATTGGATCACACACTTAAGCCAATACCCGCTACACTAAAGAGATCTCAAAATCTCGGACGAGAGCCACACCTTGCGGATGCATCGGGCGGCCTGCCGTCGAGGTCGGCCGTCGCCCCGTCTCACAGACTCGTGCAACACGACGAGTCCCAGCCTACGCCTGTGTGCATCACCGTCGGCCTAAATCTCGGCCCTCGCCCGGTCGCATGACACTCGTGCCATCGACCGCACCATCGACCTTCTCACCCGGGAGCAACCCGTGTTTTCAGAGGAGTGCCGGGGTTGCTCCCGTGCCGGGTATGTCTTGTCCGGCGGCGCCCCGTCTCACAGACTCGTGCAACGACAACGGGTCCCATGCCTACGCATGTGTGCATCACCGTCGGCTAATTACTCGGCCCTCGCCCGGTCGCATGACACTCGTGCCGTCGATCACACCATCGACCTTCTCACATGGGAGCGACCCGTATTTTCAGAGGAGTGTCGGGGTTGCTCCCGTGCCGGATATATCTTGACGAAATCAAGGAGATATATGAGGAAACTTCTACAATTTGAAGATCGACCGGCGAGACAAGACACTCCCCTTAATATATAATCCGATTCACTCTGCCCACTCATTCTGACCATTGGGTCACACACTTAAGCCAATACCCGTTACACTAAAGTTGACCATGTTTTGTTTTTTTTGATATTATTATTATTATTTTTTTTTTGTCAACGTCCTCTGTAACGAAGTCAAAACTCTATGCATGTGTTCGCGTGTCGTTCTGCCGTCTCCGCCGGGCACATCCCAGCCAGCGCCCGATACATTTCAGTTGACAACGGTCACAACTCTATGCATGTGCTCGTGGGTCGTTCTGCCGTCAACGTCGGGAACACACAGGCCAGTACCCGCTACATTAAAATTGACAATGGTCACAACTCTATGCATGTGCTCGTGGGTCGTTCTACCGTCAACGTCGGGCGCACACAGGCCAGTACCCGATACATGCAAGTTGACAGTGGTCACAAACTCTATGCATGTGTTCGCGTGTCGTTCTGCCGTCTCCGCCGGGCACATCCCAGCCAGCGCCCGATACATTCAAGTTGACAACGGTCACAACTCTATGCATGTGCTCGTGGGTCGTTCTACCGTCAACGTCGGGCGCACACAGGCCAGTACCCGATACATGCAAGTTGACAATGGTCACAAACTCTATGCATGTGTTCGCGTGTCGTTCTGCCGTCTCCGCCGGGCACATCCCAGCCAGCGCCCGATACATTCAAGTTGACAACGGTCACAACTCTATGCATGTGTTCGCGTGTCGTTCTGCCGTCTCCGCCGGGCACATCCCAGCCAGCGCCCGATACATTAAAGTTGACAACGGTCACAACTCTATGCATGTGCTCGTGGGTCGTTCTACCGTCAACGTCGGGCGCACACAGGCCAGTACCCGATACATGCAAGTTGACAGTGGTCACAAACTCTATGCATGTGTTCGCGTGTCGTTCTGCCGTCTCCGCCGGGCACATCCCAGCCAGCGCCCGATACATTCAAGTTGACAACGGTCACAACTCTATGCATGTGTTCGCGTGTCGTTCTGCCGTCTCCGCCGGGCACATCCCAGCCAGCGCCCGATACATTCAAGTTGACAATGGTCACAACTCTATGCATGTGTTCGCGGGTCGTTCTACCGTCACCGTCGGGCACACTTGAGCCAGTACCCGCTTGACTTTTTTTTTTTTTTTTTAAGTCAACGTCTTCTTCAAGGAAGTCCAAATTCTATGCATGTGTTCGTGGGTCGTTCTGCCGTCTCCGTCGGGCACACACAGGCCAGCGCCCGATACATTCAAGTTGACAGTGGTCAAAACTCTATGCATGTGTTCGCGTGTCGTTCTGCCGTCTCCGCCGCGCACATCCTAGCCAGCGCCCGATACATTCAAGTTGACGATGGTCACAACACTATGCATGTGTTCGCGTGTCGTTCTGCCGTCTCCGCCGGGCGCATCCCAGCCAGCGCCCGATACATTCAAGTTGACAACGGTCACAACTCTATGCATGTGCTCGTGGGTCGTTCTACCGTCAACGTCGGGCGCACACAGGCCAGTACCCGATTCATGCAAGTTGACAACGGTCACAAACTCTATGCATGTGTTCGCGTGTCGTTCTGCCGTCTCCGCCGGGCACATCCCAGCCAGCGCCCGATACATTCAAGTTGACAACGGTCACAAACTCTATGCATGTGTTCGCGTGTCGTTCTGCCGTCTCCGCCGGGCACATCCCAGCCAGCGCCCGATACATTCAAGTTGACAATGGTCACAACTCTATGCATGTGTTCGCGGGTCGTTCTACCGTCACCGTCGGGCACACTTGAGCCAGTACCCGCTTGACTTTTTTTTTTTTTTTTTTATGTCAACGTCTTCTTCAAGGAAGTCCAAATTCTATGCATGTGTTCGTGGGTCGTTCTGCCGTCTCCGTCGGGCACACACAGGCCAGCGCCCGATACATTCAAGTTGACAATGGTCACAACTCTATGCATGTGTTCGCGGGTCGTTCTGCCGTCAACGTCGGGCACACACAGGCCAGTACCCGATACACGCAAGTT